>NC_133577.1:57636699-57729199 GCF_964106895.1 Numenius arquata | reverse complement strand
AAAACACTGGGCCCGATCCTGCAAATATGAATCCTGCCATCCTTATTATTTTCTTAAGATAATGGAAGTATTTGTGCAAATAAACGTTGCAAGGCTGGGTGCTCAGTGCGTTTTCTTTTCCAGCATCCTGAGTGGCTGGCACAGGCTGAGTTTCAAACCAACTGAAGTCATCTACACCATTCCCCTGGAATAGCACCTGCGCCTTTGTGGCCCGGAACTGCTCCGACAAAACAAATTTACAAACAGCTTTTGAAACATGAGTCAAACATCCTTCAGTACGAGCAAAATCTGGTGTGTGACACAACTGACTCGCTTTTATTGTATTATCGGTATTACCACTCCCAGGCTTCGGAGAGCTGTGTCTCTCAACACATTTCTTTAGCATCTCTGATAGCCTTCAATCTTCCTGAATTTTCTACCTTTGAACCACTAGTAAGTAGCAAGAAAAACTACACAAACAAGTGGGTTCACGCAGGATACAAGAAAATCCATGCAGTTAACTTAAGTTTAATGTTCTTCAACTCTTTTCCTCCTTCCTCTACCCTTGCCCCTGCCCCCCAGGGGAGGTGGGAGGAATGGTTTAAATCAATAACCAAAGGCTTCAATTTTACAAACCCTTGACCCATTAGAGCTCTGAGTCCTCGGTGCACCCGTCATAACCTCCCCCACCCCACCCCAGCATGCACACATACACACGCACGTAATGTATATATAAAAGAAATACTCCCAGCCTGGCATTAACAATGTTCATTCAGTGCTCTTTACTTAAAGGAAGAAAACAATTAAGCGAAAACCTTGAAGTAATCTCATTCTGCCTATTTAGCCTCTTCATCCCTCAATGTGTGGTTAGTAAGTGTTGCAATCAGGGGCTAAGGCCTGCTATCATTCGGCCTTAATTAAAAAAGACACAAGCAGTGGAGCTGTGAATTAGAAATGTAACAACGCACTACCCCTGATTAATTCGAGGCTCATGTTGGATTAATAACTCCAAACAAAGAACAAAAGGAAATTGTTATGCGAATTGCAGCCCTCCCAGGCCAGACAAAGGTCAAATCACAGGATTTCAATTTCATCCGGAGTCGCTTAATCAACTCCCTCGGAAGGAAGACCATATGCAGTCCTGAAAGCTACCCATTGTAGTCGTGTTGTCACTGGACCTGAGAGACGGCACAGAGATAATCCCAACTATTCCCCATCTTTTCTCCTCCTTGGCTGTTTCTTTTCTCTTTCTGTTTTCTTTCTCAGCTTCTTTTTTCTCTTTGCTTTTTCTTTTTCTTTTTTTTTTTTAAATATAACAAAACCCCTTCATCAGGGCTAATGATTAAGGAATAAGGACGCTATCTGTCAGAAAGCGGCTTTTGTGCCTGCTGCCCCGTGGAAGCACCCTGGCTCTCGCTGCCCATGCAGCTGCAGAGGCAGCTCCTCATTTTGAGGGGGGTCCTCTCCACCAGCGTCAGCATCACGCAGTCACAAGAAGCAGCACTTGGGAGGGTGGGGGGGCGAGAACAGGATGCGTTGCGCACATTCAGTGCACTGCCTACATCTTCATACAGAGATCTTGTGGGAACTTTAGCTGCGAAAGAAGGATATTACTGGCCCGAAGACCTATCTCTGAAACTAAGCCACAGGGAATAGAATTGCCTATTTTCTGGCTGTTCACCCCCAACGAAACGATGATGAAGCAAAGCAGCCCTCAGTTCTCATGATCTAAAAGGCATTGTCCCTCCAGTGAGCAGACACAGAGTATGACCCCAGCTCCCACAGAACATGACTTTCTCAAGCAACTCACATGGCAGGGCATTTTATATGGACTGCACAGTTTATCCTATATAAAGAAAAAAGGAAAGCCCAGGTCTGCCTAGGAACCTGGCACCTCATACCCAAGAGCAAGTATAAAAGGCTACAGAGCCTGAGAAGGCACAAGGAAGAAACTTCAGGGCGGGGATCTGCAATATGGAGTTCATTCCCATGCTCATCGCCTTCCTGAAGGATTCTGTTCATCAGCCCAGTAATACCAGTTTGCCACACAGCTGCCTGCAGCTGGCCCAGCCTGGATGGTGCAGGTAGTCTCTCTCTCAGCCAGATCCCTAGTGTTTATACACAATATTTCAAAAGGCACATCCGTATTTCTCAGGTTCTTCTAAAAATATATATTCTGTAACAGCACCACAGTTCGGGACCAAATTTACTTTCTCCAGGAATCAGCTCCAGCAAGAGGCCGAGAGCCAACACCACTTCCCACCTTGGTGTGGACTTCTTGCTGAAATCAAACAAATTTCTCCTGATTTACATGGATATGAGATACAAAGATTTAAGAAACAGTCCTCTTTTACTCTCAGATTCTGGTCCCAGACATATTCTGCATATGCATTCATTACTGTAGGATTGCTGACAAACGCACCGTGGCTCTCTGACTTGATTCTGCCAAAAGAGATACCTTAAAGCCCAACGAAACTACCAAAAACCTGGTACTGGCATGTGGCACTGCATCAGTAGTTTCAAAACCCGAAGGCACCAATGAATAAGGGTTAGGATTCACATATTAAAACACTTTGGGAAATGCAGATGCAGATTCTGTAGAAGCCTCTTACCTGTGTGAGGCGCTGGAATAGAGTTGCAGGTCACTCAGTGAACTTAAAAGAAGATCCTTTTTTGACTTTCAACTGGGGATCATCTCCACTCAGTTCCGTCACAAACTACACTTGGTCCGCTTTCCAAGGGGCTGCTTACACAGCTGCTGTCTCTGAATTAGCTGTTGAAGGGGAAGAAGTGGTTTGTGAATTGCACCATTCTGAAGCCCTTTCCCACCCAGAAATATATGCCAGCTTTAAATACTAACCCAGTTAATGACTATTCAACTTCTATGATGCTTTCCTTTGAAGTATCTGTTCGCTTTTGCTTTACATATTGATTTCTTAGCATGCAACCAAAAATTAAGATGAAATACCTACTGTGCCGTGGAAAAGGAGAGTCACATACTCAGAAACCCTTTTGCCTGTGTTACACTGAGTCATTAAATCCAAATTACATGGAATGCAAATTCTGTTAAGACATAAATCCCTCAAACGCTCCACCAGCTCCAAAATGTAATTTTTGAAATTTTATGTGCACCACCAATTATTGTAGCTACTTAGCTACTTCCATTCTTCAGTGAAAAAGTAAGATCTAAGCTTTAAATGTGCAGCTCCAAAACTTTAAAACACTTACTAGCCTGTAAAAGAAGGCAACCTGTGTGCACATCCCAGTAAAAAGAAATGTGAGGGCAAGCTGGTCCTTTTCCATTATTTCTATTACTAGCTCTATGGAGCAGTTCTTCATCTCCCTGTCCCAAAGAGACACCACCCTCTTGGAAAAATCCTCCTTCTTTATAATGAATTCTGAACCTGAAGTTATTATTAGTCTGTGACATGAAACAATAATTCATGGCATATAGAAAAATGACAGCAACCTTTGAGTAGAGTCAGAGACTTTATAGTGCTTGGCTCCATTGTAAAAAATCCTCACTGGGAAACACTCTGCAGCACCTTTTGGGAAAGTGGCTGTCTGGTGTTGGTGTTTGTTCATCTTATTTCTTTATGGCAGGCAAAGGGCTCACTTCCATAAAATCCAAATGGACTCCCTTCAGGTTGCACAGCAGCATCCTGCAACGCTGTTTTACATGACGCTTCAACTTCTTGCATCAGTTGAATATAGAAGAATTTCAACTTTTGTGTTTAAAGCTAGTTAAGTTTGTAGCCTCCAGTCTAACAGGGGAAAGACTGGCCACAACTCAAGAACAAATATGAGATTTTTGTCTAACAGCACACACTCATAAATTTTAGGGCCTAATTTCGTAGCCCTGGACCCCAGGCCCATGAGACTCCTCTCAGTACAGGACATACACCTCTTGCTGATGGGAGAATGGTGTTCAAGTAAACGCAAGACAAAAACTGATGTGTCAAGAAAAAATAGCTCAGTATTTGGTCACTGTGGTGTCCAAATACATCCACTGCTATTGTAATACAAAAAAGGCACCTAAGACAGTTTTCTTCTGCTTTCTACAGAAAAAGGCAGGGACAGGTAGGCACTGGGGCATCTGCTCCACTCCCAACCCAAATGCCAGCACAGGCCAGGCAGCCAGCAGCTCCTGTAGCTTACATCAGATGAAGATCAGCTACAAATCTGCTGAGGATGGTGAGGAGAAGAACCTATTTAAGTGGCTGCAGACCCAACCAGCCCCTACTGCCAAGCTTGGCATGTGCGTTCAGGGTCTTGAAATCTAACCGTGCCCAACCTTCATAGCTCCTGCATACGCTGCTGAGAAAAAGAACTTCCAAGCAGCAAACTCTTGGCTGGGGACAGGTATAGCCTAAAACCTTCTCCATACCACTTCTGACACAACCACCTCTCTCTCTGACGCAGCTACGCTGAGGCAGGTGGGACATGTTAAGCCCTAGCTAAGCTACACCTGGGGACCAGCAGACTGCCCTGTATTTCCATGCAATCCCTCAAAATCTCAGGTGGCTTAGAGCCCATCCCATTCTCCTTGCTTCTTTCAGCTATCTCCAAAGACGTAAGGGGCCCATGAATCTTTATAAATCCTAAAGCATCAACAGCAGGCAAGCGTTTAAAGCTGCCCTCAACCTGACTTGCTCTCTTCTTTTCAGTAACCATCCCAAAGCTGTGTACCAGTTTCTTTAAGCAAATAAGCCAATACAGTTCTCTGATTTTACTTGACATTTTTTCCAATCCTCTCCCTTCACATAGAAGCTGCCTCTTTCTCTTCCCTTCCACTCAAACAAGCTGCTGGTGAGAGATATTCCTCCTCTGTGGCTCCTACTAAGTGCGCAATAGTTTTCATGTATCTCTACCTCGCTGACACTTCATCTCTTTTCAAATCACACATAAGAAACATTTTCTTATCTTGTTAAGAACTGGGAACACTTTCCACTTCTCTTACAATATTACCCACCTCTATTAAGCAGTCTAAGAGAAAAAAAATGCATAAATATGGTAGTTTTCTGCCAAATTCCAAGCGACAAATTCCAAGGACAATGTTTTTTTCAGTGGATAGTACTCCCAACCATACTGTAAGCAAGCAGCTGTGTCAAAAGATTAAATATGATGGGACATGCAGAGAAAACCAGTTATGTCAAGCACATTTGCCTCTCTCCAAAAAACCCACCCAACCAACCAGAGATAATGCGGATTCTTCTATTCACCTTACCAAAAATGCCACTTTAGTTAGAATAATAAAATCAGAACACAGCAAATTAGGTTTTGCTTCTGGATAATTCTTCCAAAGAAGCCCAGCACCTTTGCTTAAGCTCAACTTAAAGAAATGCACAGTGTTTCTGAGAGCTGCTGGGCAGCTGCTGCGCTCCCTCTCGGAGGTGGTTGCTCCTCAGTACTGGCTGGCATTAAGCAGGGCTGGATACACAACCCTTATTCCCATAAAGCTGTTTAACATACATAATTAGTCCCATTGATATCAATGGGAAAACACGCACTGTAAAAGAGTGGAGCAGGAGAACATTTACCTTTCTGCAATAAAACCACACAACACATATATCCCGTCTAAGCACACTAGACGTTCCTTTCCAAGAAGCCCAAACAGTAACTGCCAACATAACCGCATGGATTACATGTTCTTAGTTTATGGGAAAACCGGAGTAATATCTTGTAACTTTGGTAATGACTATTGTCGGATTATTTTTTTTTAATGGAAGAAATAGGTTTAGTAAGAAAATTTTGTGGGAAAAGTCTTTCCTACTTAAAAAAATTAAAATGCAACAAACAAAAAAATTATCAATATCTCAGTTTTTACAAAATTTCCATGACAGCTCAGACACACAGAAAAGAAGCCCCAGCACCTAGAGAGTTTGGACCTCTGAATCAGGCAGAACAGAAACTTCACCTGTTTCTACCACACCAGCAACTACCACTGTAGCTCCTGGGGTCTTCTGGTTTCTTAGGAATTTCACAGTTTTCTTGAAAGATGCAGTTATCATTCCAAGACATAAAAATCTTCCATGAATTTTTTTTTTTTTCATTTTAGGCCAGCTTTAATGGTAACTATGGGGATTGCTAATTACTACTATAAACCCAGAAACACAGTAAAGTTTTTATTTTAAGGTCATTAAAAGTAACTTTCTTGTAAAAGAATCCATAATACTTTCACAAGGTCATTAGGAATCTTACCTAATTCTTTGTTACTATGATGAGAAATCGCACAAAGGAATAAGACCAAGAGTCTACCAAGGTTACCTAAAAAGAAGGAGCCTGGAAAGAGGTTCCAGAAGCTTGACAGAACTGTATCTCATGGAGCCTTACTTCACCTTTGCCTTTTTTTTTTCTTTTTTTTTTTTTTTCTTGTGAAATCTGGCTCCTTTGCTTTGATGCTTTTGATTGAAAGGTATTGTGTAAGTGACTCACGTTTGCGCAGCTCAGAAACATGAGCACCAACAAAAGCCAAAACATACAATTTGGTATATTTGCTTGCTGACTAAACACTTTTTCTTACATCTTCCTTTGCTTAGAGGGTAAATCGTTAGTTTCAAAGCAGAATGACTGCTTCAGTAAGTTGGGTAGCAGACTATTGGTACAGTGTGATAATTAAGGGATCTTAGTTCTTAAACAATGCTGATAAAACAGAAATCCCTCTCCCTTTTTTCTGGATTACCTTTAGAACCGAAATCAGAGCACGCTAAATGAATAATAATTTGCACCTTCTGTGAATGATAGAAGATTGAATCAAATTTTAACTAGACTCTATTTGTAAATCCCTCAGGATGACATAATTACTATTCAACACATACCTTAATTAGCTGTACACATCTATTTCATAGTATTTAACAGGTTTAAACAGCTTTTATTGTCTGTTGAATGGATGTTCCATTCTTATCAAAATGAAAATAATCCTGAATTTCCTAAACTGGAAGAAATTTGCTCACAAAAGTCAAGAAATAACCTAGAAATTACTGTCCCTGTAGTCAAATTGTTAGCTTTTTTTTAGCATTTTTCATTTTGTTTCAAATTCACTAATGGTACAAATAATTGATAATGCACTGATGTGAATTATTGTCGCTGCTGCCTCTTTCTTTCTGATGAAAAAAAGATGACAGTTGCACTGTCTGGTGAAAAAAAAAATCTACTCAAACTTTTGCACAGAATTTGAAATTAATACAAGACAAGTTGGGACACAATTTCTTTTTTTGGTTTGGATTACAGTATGACCTTACCTCGAGAAGGTGCTATTGCTTTCATTGCTCCACCATGGATCAGAACCAGAAATTTGGCAAGCCGTACCTTCAGGTGAAACTAAAGCCTTAGAATTTGAGAGCTTGATCCTCATGTTGCGTAAAAGCAGGCACTTGCTCACACACAGAGACTGTTCTTAAAACTCATGGGCTCCGCCGAGCGACGCGGCTCAGCTCGTACGCTGCAGGCTGCCTCAGCAAGGGCTGGGCGTCCCGGCCACGAGCCGAGGCTTGCCGCCGAATAGTAAGCACCACCTTCCCTAAAACGCTCCGCTGCTTAATTTTGCTGACAACAAAAGCAAACGATGACGACAATGATTATGTGCAGACACATATGCATGTGGTATGTTTTTGTTATTTTGTCAAACTGCCCCAAGTGAGATTAAAACGTTTACTTAAGTACTTATTTTATACTCTATGTCATTTGCTTTCCGTTCTCCTTAAAATTTAATGCAAAAGACGGCTGGCTCTTCAGCACAACTCACTGTTCCCAGGCCCAGATCTAAATGAAGATGTTCAACACACAGGGAAACAACAGAGGCTGAGACCAGGGGAGAAGGGAAGGCAGGACTTGAGAAAGCCTGCTCTCCTGACCACCTTGGCTTCAGTGGGACCACAGAGAAGCCAAGACCTCCACAGCCACAGTAAGGGAGCGCTGCCGGGACCTAAGAGCACAGGGAACGGGAAAGACCATGCAGGACGAGGCATACATCTGTGCAACAGGAGAAACTAAATGACTCGAGGAGAGGACCAATAATCTGAAGGATATTTTAAGTACTGCCTCTCCCAACCACCCAAAAGTCATCAGACCAGTACTTAAAGTCATAAGATTTGCCATGAAGAGTGATGCTTAGAAACAGAAAAGACCCAAAATCATACAGAAATGCCTTCCAATGCATTTGAGATCCCTTTGTTTCTATCTTTCTCTTACTTATTTCAAGCTTTCCACTGCAATTCATTGAAGTAAAAATTTACTTTTACATAAGTGGAGGTAGAGATTCTCACACATCGGTGTAATCTCAGAATGGGGCTTTACAAGACACATTACATATTGTAAGCTTTATGACAAAATTGCAGGCGTGGCGTTGGGAAACTAATCTGTTTTCTCACTGAAACAGAATCAAGTAAAGCAAAATAAAAATAAACTTACTCAGGAATGCTTCTCATTTCATAGTTACGTTTCTTCCAGTGTGTATGGTGAAACTCTAAATGCCCAGTTATTAAAAATTAAAAAGTTAAGGATCACTCTTAAATATATCAATCTGACCCCATATCTTTCTCAGCAGATTTAGGGATGGAAAAAAGGAAAAAAAAAAGGGAGGAGGGGAGAGTATTTATGCCAAGATGCTTTATACCTTCCCAGCACCTTCCCTTGCACTTAAGTTACAGCCTAGCCTTGCTCTGGTCTCAGCTGTAGCAACATTCCCAACAAGAGAAGGTAACTGGGTCCCCAGCCTTTCTGGAAAATGTACAGGTCAGAGCCCACACCTGCAAATCTACTGTAAGTATGGGAAACTTAATGGAAGTCAGTGCAAGCTGGGAACAACAGGCTGCTCTGCTCCCATCACGCCATCCTGCAAACTAACCAGGCTGCAATCTCCTGTGCCAGCCTCTGGCCCTGAGCCGCTCGCGAGTTCCTCCCGGACAGCACACCGCCGGAACCTCATTTTGAGGTGACAAAAAGATGGACCTCATGTTGCTGCACTGCCTATCTACCTTCAAATCATTCCCTGGGAAAGACAAAAGCTATTTTTACTCTCCCCAGTAAACTTGCTCTTCTCAATTTTCCCAACATCACACTGAAACTTCCCTGCCTGTTGTTTTGGTCACTTGTTTTGTATTGGAAAAACTGCAAATCATGGGGAGCAAAACTATTGCCGTATGTAATTACTGCACAGCATTAGAATATTCCTGGATCTTCTCTAATTACATAGAGTACTGTTAATATGCATACCAAAAAAACTCCAACATATTGATTACTTAAATATGATACTGGAAAGAGAAGTAGTTTGAGCTCAGCTGGCTACCCAGGAAAAACTACAGGAGGCCAAAGAAAGATTTACAATTCTTTTCCACTTAAATGACATCATCTGTGAGGAAACATGCATTTTGATGGAGTGCATTAGAGAAGATCAGTGTGAGGGTTTAAAAAAGCATGATAGGAGGTCCAGGCAGCAAAGACATGCCATTTTGAGCATCCTAAAAAGGATGGTAGCACCAGCTCACGTGGATCACCCACTACATTCAGTCCCTAACTGAATCCTACTGCCTTATAATACTTATGCTATATTATTTATTATTTGCGTTATATACTGTTTGCATTGCAGTATCCCCAGAAAGGCCTCCAGGAAATCCCGTAGGAGTATTTTCATGTTTGGCTGATTAGTTTTGCATCTGCATAAAAATATTTGCCTTGTTGCCTGAAACCCTGACTTCAGTGCAGAAATGCACAAAAAGCAGGAAATAAATCTGATCTTTATGCTTTCCATCTCCAAGTTAATAAAATGTTTAAATAATTAACTTATAATAATTAAAGATGAAGTCAATAATATGAAGAATGTCTTAAAGTTACAGTGTGTCAAATTTCCAAAAGCACTTCTGTCCAAGTTCTGCTGAAGCCCCAAGTAACTGAAAACCTGCTGAGCAGAGAGCACAGGCACTTGAGCCATCAGTAGCCATTTCAAATTTGACTTAATATCTCTGTGGAATACATGACAACAAAAATCAGCTAGAATGGTATCTGCTGTGTATGGCTGTGATTTCACCATGAAGGCAACAGTACTTCCATGTGAAACCCATGCTATGGGTAACGTAAGGCACTGTATGTGCACCTCCAGAAGAAACAAAACTTGACAAAAACATCAAGTTTGCAGTGCTGTTTTTTCTAATAATGAATTATTGTAAGCGGAGATATTGTCTCTACATACTGCATGTTGGCACAATCACAGTTCATTCTTGTGTAAATAATGTGGGATAGCATTATACAAACTGCAAATATGGCACAATTTTATTAAAGAAAACAACCAATGCAATAGCAGCTGCAGCAAATTTGAGACGGTAAATAGGTTAATTTTCATCAAACTTTTCCTTGGGCTTTTCCAACAGTTAATATTCTGACGGTTAATACCTTCCATAAAGACACTTTACGGAAGCCATACACTCAGTGACTCTGCCTATGATAATTATGTTGATCCAACCAATTTCAAGAAGGTCGAAGGAGACTCTACAATCCTAGGGTAGGAAAGGCAGATACAACTAAGTCAGCTAAGTGATTTGGCTTTAATATTTCCTTTGAGGGAATCTGAAAGAAGAATTCCTGGACTTTGATTAATTTGGACCTGGAATAACAAGACCATTGGATGGAGAAGTCAGTCAAACATGGAAGAAAGAATGGAATGGATTAATTCTTACCAGCCATTTGCTTTGGTGAGCTTGAGCTGACAGGCATTACCCTATTCTCAGCAAATTAAAAAAGCTCCAAGTGGGAGTTGCCATGCAGTGGGAAAAAGTGAACAGCATATTTGGGATCTGGTAAGCAGAATATATCCGAAAAAAAAATTTGGTCCTAAGTCCCAAAGTACGGCAGATCTATGCCCTGATTAGCTTACATTCATCCAAACCTTCTTCTTTGCCCTTCTGTGCTTAGATTAGGCTGCGCACACAACCTATTTTCTATTTATGCAACATCTGCTCTGCTTTGAGATTGCAAGCAAGAACATTTCCAGGCTCCAAAGCAGGATGAGATTACAGACTGGCGAACTGAGCTGGATAAAACAAGGCTGGAGCCACAAGATTTGGGTTCAACTCAGATTATTTAAGATCCAAAAAATGTCTCTATTTCGCTTTAATATAAGTGATTTCCCACATTTATACCTCCTTGCAGTTTCCAGAAGGAAGGGAAACAGAGTGCTTAATTAGTAAAAGTTCATCTAGTGCTGTTCTCTCACATGACCAGAGTGCCAAATCTTGTGGCTATCATGTGTAGTGCCATAATTAAACCTTCATCCCTGATTATTCAGAACTTGGAGAATCATCTAAGCCTTGTCATACGGACACAGTAATGTTCTCTTATTACTGGAACGAAGAGGGGAGTCAGGGAAGAAAGGGGACTTCCAAGCACAGATGATGCTAGTAGAAACGCCCACCTTGTGGGAAGCTTTCAGTGACCAAGAGGGGAACGAAGCTGCGGTGCTGCTGAAGTGGGGGGAGACAGTGGGGATGGCCACACAGGATCCCCCTGGTCCCATACTCCCCTGGAGATGGCCATTTCAAAAGAAGACGAAGGGTGACTCTTTTTCCTAAGGAGCAACTAGCAACATCCGTGGTAATGTCTGCAGTAAAATTAATGCTAGTTCCTGTGAAAATCATCTATGTGGGCAGCAGGACCACAATTTGGTCTGCACCAGTGACAACTACTATATATGGAAGATTTATTTAATATTTTTTTAAAAATAGCAACAGGCAGAAGGTTAAACATCTGACCAAGATGACAACCTCAGGGCAGACTGACAGGATCACAGGGCTCTTCTTACCTTCCCGCTGGACTTGGCTTCACTGATTGCATCTCACACTCACTGGCAAAGTACATGTGAACTAAGGAGATGCTGCTGCTATTGAACTGAGAGTTCAACAGCCCCACTGATACTCTGGGAACCCACAAGCTCACAAAAAACCCCAGCTCAAATACTCGAGCTGGCCAGAATGATACCAGTTTGATTATCCAAATACTGTCAGCTGGGTTCAGTGGACTAATAGTTCACTGATAGCCTTAAAAAAAAAACTAATTAAAAAAAAAAAAAAATCCCTCTTTACTTGGCCATGAGTGAGGGTTTTTTCCTTCCTTGGAGGAGGCTGCAAGACAAGGAATGCCATTCAGCTAATAGGGACTGGCTGCATCAAAAAGCAGCCAGGATTTCTCCCTCTCCCCATTCTTCCCCTCCCCAACACAATAGACCTGAAAACAAAAGACAGATTATTAGGTTTAAGTATGTAGCCCATTCTCCACGTACCCCTTCCCCCCTCCTCCCAACCCTTCTCCGGCACATCTGGTAACCATGTGTGGCAAGTGCTAATGAAGACTTTCCTGAGCGAGCTACAATTAGTTCCGACTGCTGTTCGCCTCTCTCGGCTGTACCGAGGATAAAAACCAACACAACACATAACAAAATCTTCCCTTCACTGTTCCTGAAACCTCCTCCTGCCCCTGGGATTCCCCCCTCCTCATCATGCTGCTGAAATTAAACAAAAAAAAGTGTAAGCAGGTACTTTAAGGCTCTCTTTTGCCTGATTTTTTTCTTTTTTTTAATTCAGCATTTTATTCATTTTGATTGAACACGACAGGCAGGCAACAGTGTTTCTATGATGCTGTCTACAATAGAGAATTGTTAAACAGATGTCCATTTTTTTTTTTTCCTTCTAGCCTGGCAATATTATACACAGAGCAGTTTTATCTGCTTGAGCAGATCAAATTTGTGTGTGTGTGTGTGCGAGCGTGTGTGTTGCCATTTGGAGTGATTAGAATAAGCCGCACAGAGGCAAGATGTATTGTGCACAATTAAGCCCATCTCCAGACCGCACATTTTTGTTTACTCTTGGTCTCTTCTCCTCTTCCCAATCAAGCTACTAATAGAGCTGTTTCAAGTTTCAACAAGGACCACATTAACTGCTGGTCTCCACATGAAACAGAATGCCAAACCCCAGCCTCTCCCCAAGATCTAAGCGCCAGCCTCCCCGTCCTCCTTTACATTTCTCTCTGAAACAAACCACCGTGGCCCTCACCTTCCCCGTTCCCAGCGATTCCCCCAGAAGACACTCTCTGCGCAACGTCAAATTTCACAGCGTGAGACTTTACATACTCTTTGTCATTTCCCTCAGCTGTGTCACGCAACATGATTGCCACTGACCAACCCCTGCTTGAAAGTATGTTCCCACTAAACAAACAATCCGGATAATTGCTGTAGAAGTGATGATATCTGCATACATCGTATTTCAATTATACCTTATTCACGCAAAAAATGGCTATGACCCTCCTACGCCTTTTGAACAGCGCTGTATATTGAAATGCAAAAAACTAAGTTCTAAAAGCAGACAAAAGCAAAAACGATTCTTTAAAAGGAGTTATTCTCTTAAAATACACACGTATCTACTTGCCAAATGATTTCTCAGAGAAGATGATAGGCTGGAGCAATGCAGGGAGGGAGGAACAAAAGGGGTTTTAATCATGGTTCGGATTAAAGAGTTGTATAACAATCGCTCTCCCTCCAGGCATATATACTGTACACGCTCACTGTAAATGATCAGCATTTAAAGAAACAAAGTGCACCACAAAGCATTTAACATAAAGACAGCTGCATATACATTAACACTTTATTAATCAAAAGACACTGGGCATCTTTCTGACTCCTGATACCAGAAAACAGCACATACACATGCGGGACTGACAGTCAAAGCCAGGCAGGAATGTAGCTTCTCCCCTGCCCTGATTTTAAGTATTTAAAACTCACAAAACAAACAAACAAACAAACAAACAAAAAAAAAAGGCAAAAAAAAAAAAAAGAAAAGGCACAAGACTCTCTCTAACTTGACTGCCTCTTATGTTTGAGGGCCTCTTTTTGGTTAAAATATACTGCTTCATCTCCATATAGTCTTGTTTTCCTCCGCACCAAGCAGGGAGTAGAGCAAAGCTGTTGCACTCCTAGCAATATTTTTCTATAAAACATAAATTTTACACTTTGAAAAAAGGCTAATTTTACTGGTAATGAATACCAGTAATAACTTAATGAGTCACCGCAGTACACACTTTAAGGAGGAGCTGGTGCTAATGCGTGAATAATTATTGACACAATTAAGTGCCCAACACTGGGCCTGTTAAACTGCTTCTGGCACGTGAGGGCTCCTTAATGGCTCCGCGGTATCGTACAATGACCCTAAAAGGTTTTAAAGTGCAGAGAGCTCCCCTTTGCTACTGCAAGGGATCCTCGGATCTCAAATCCTGTTCCCTGGTTGATAACACCAAACTGCCGAGGATTTACATCCCATGCGGCTTTCGCCGTGTTGCCAGGCTGAATAATTAGCTATTTACCGATTCAGTAAACAGCAAGCTCACCCTTTGACCTGCCTTGGTTTAGACTGTCTGGTCCGTAACCCTGCTGGGGGCTTCCGCCTGCCTAATGGTCCCTCTGTGAGCCAGGGCTGCTGCTGGAAACCAGGCTGCTCCCTTCCCACCAACGGCTCCCGAGCGCAGGACCCCAGTACCACGCCAGCCATCAAATCCTCAACTGAGTGGATGGGGGCGGATTAATCTCCAGCTCATCTACAAAAACTTGCTTGAAATCGAAAAAGAGTACTCAGCACCAAGAAGTGACTGTGTGAAACATCTCCAAGCTGCTTTATTGCACTCTGTGCCCAACAGAGCCCACCACACGTGTGCGCCCACCCCGAGATGCTCAAGCCCCCTTACTCCTGTTGCACACACTCAGCTTCTCTCTCTATTTCACAGTGTGTACGAACATACAGATGTCCCAATTAAACACAACCCAAATCTCAGGCCCCATCGCACATACCACGCTTATCTCCGACAAGCCCAGCAGAATCGCTGGAGATATTTGCGAGGCAACATTATCGTTGGGAAAGCCGTAAAAAAGTCACCTCTAGCAAATAACTCTTGACCGTGTTTCACAAGAAGGGCGTCCATGTCCTCTGAACGGACGGGGCTGTCTCTTTAAGTCGAAACGCCCTGCCAAGACGCCTCATCAGTTAGCTGCAGCAACACATGCACGCATACAAAAACTGACCTTTTTTTCTGTCATCCTGAACTCCCTCTGACCTTCCCCAAGCTATTCCAGCACGCGTGTAGGTCCATTAGATAGATGGACAGATAGACAGATGGGCAAGCAGACAGACAGATCACAATATTTTATATTAAAATCTGCACGGCCCCACTACTGCATCTATAGTGCTATCGCCGAGGGAGTCCCCAGCCTGGGGTTAATAAGAGTGTGTTTGAGCAAGTAATGCCATGGTCACAGGCCGGCTGCGAGGCAGCTATCGTGTCTGAGATGCACGAAAGGAGAAAAGAGGAATCTTCTGGGACAGCCCAGCATAGTCCTCCTGGTCCTCCCAACATGAGCCCACCGCTAACGGGAGCGGAGGCAGCAGGAACAATTACAAGAAGGTGGATAATTAAGCAAGTTATAATCCAATTCTGCACACAGCTACCCTGTGAAAGACTGTGTGGCAAACAGTCAGCTAGTCACTACAGTGTGCAAGTCTCCCGTGCTCCAGAGCTGCTCCAACAGACAGCGGTGGGATGGCATGCCACGAGGAGGAAGGACAGACAGACGGGATGAAGTGACAACGTCCACAATGGGTGGTCAGAGAATCCTCCCTCCTTCTGCCATGGTTTTCTTGTCTGGCTTTACAAAAGCACTCAACCACTCTGCAATTTCTCATCTGAGAAATGCAAATAAAGATGCTATCATCTTCGTAGGACACTGTAGGCACATACCCACTTTAAACCCATGTGTTGTACTGTATGTAACAAACAAGAACAGGAAAACCTGAGGGACCTGAAAAAAACATGTCCTGCATTAAAACCAAGCGAATGCTTACTCTAATACTTCTCACACAAGAGAAGTATTTCTTCAAAAATATTATTTCTTCAAAATTATTTCTTCAAAAAATAAATAGCTTCATTCATTTCCTTTTATCAGATAACTGGAGATATAAACCCCAGCCCTTGTTCCCAACAGACACCACAGGCCAACACCAGCTTACTGGGACCTGGAGCACAGCTACTGGTTGACCATATCGCATGTGATGACACATTCCTACTGATGCAGTTCCACCAGAATTCCCACAGCCCAAGGCCCTATCTGAAACACCAGAAATAAGTGTAAGTTGGGAAGAAGACTGGCAGCATGCATAGGGAATTTCTGAAACAGTAAGGAAATCAAGATTTACTGGGAGTCACAGGAGGATAAGGTGGACTTTGCAACAGCTTAGCAGTTTGTGCACCCGTCCTGAGAGGAGCATCCCCCTCACTGCTCCTTCAAGCTGTGCGTCAGGCGGGCACCAGATATTCTCTGTGACTACACCTGGGGACAGCAATGGGAAGAGACCCCCGTTCCCCTTCAGTTAGGAGCCAAGCACCTGCAAGTCTGGGCTTTATAGACACCAAATTCCTTTCAAGGATTTAGTGTCTATTTAGTTATGCTCATAAAGTCAGTGAGTCAGAAATAAAACTAAGCACCTCCAGGACACAGCCAAGAGATGGCCACAAATCATCTTCTCACCAAGAGAGGTCCTGCAGTGCACTGCACAGTGGCAATACAATGCACTTCCAGAAGTATTTCTGTTCATGCAAAAAAAAAAAACCAAACCAACAAACCAAAAAAGCTGCATGAGCTATTTGAGGAAAGAAAACCTGGGGTTTTTTTTGGTCCAAAGGCAAAAAGTTACTGAGTGGCGAAGCAGTAGCGGGCTTTGTCACTTGGAAATCAATGAGCTGCCAGTGAGAGTTTCACTCGTATCTATATCGTGCCATCTTAATGGTACCAGACTCTTCATAAATGGCTCTTGACCTCTCGCCCTGACTGGCAGCAGAAGACAGCTACTCTAACAAGAGCAGTCCTGCAAAGCCAGCTTAGGAGAGTTTGTGTGGTTGCATTAGAGCAGGATTTCACCGCTGCTTCGCTGAGCTGCCGTGTGGCCAGCGCTGCTGAGACGCAGCCCTAGGTAACTTCCAGGCTGCCCTTTCTTTTCTCTAACAAATCAAACGTGCAACAAAATATTGCCACATCTCCCATGGGTATATTGACACAATTGGGACTTCAACCCCAAATTTACTTTGTGTTTTTCAAATGGCTTTATTTATCTTAAGATAAAGTGCATGTACTTTACCAATACGCTTAGGGCCTGGTCCAGGGGCCAGCCACGCTGGGGAAGTGGACTCAGTGAATATACTGGGCACTGGGTCGCCTGAGGACGGGGTCCCTCCTGAGGTGCTGACCTGTGGTTCAGCTGCAACAGGAGCTAGAGAACCCTGAGACACTTCCAGAATTAGCCCCCCTAAAAAAAGGAAGAGATGATGAATTTTTTATGACTTGCAGCGCTAAACTTATGTTTTGAAGTCAGCTGGTGTGAAAACTGCAGGGAAAAGGAATCAAACTTTAGGCTGTTGGTCATAGGTTTTTATAACGTGGAGCAGAAAAAACCAGACATTGTGTTTGCATTCTATTTCTGGGCCTTTTAAGCTGTAACAGCATGAGTGGTATTTGCATCAGGAGTTACCATATATCATTGCAAGCAACATATGCATAGATGGAAAAAAGATGACGGCAGCAGCAGGTTCAGTGAAATCTCAGGATCTCTCTGTGATAGGGACCTGCTAAAGGTTTGGTTTTATTTAGCGTAGCTTAAAATGTCATTGGCATATGTGTTTCTCAATTAACACCAATTTAATACACTCCAGAAGTGTTCTATTCTGAGAGCAGGCTTCAGAGTTTACAAAGGATCTAACCTGACATTTCAGTACAGGATATCCATTTACAATCAGGAAAGCACATTATGAAGGCTAGATTTTTTTCTTTGATATTGTGTAATGTTGCCTCTAATGATAAATACAAAAGTCAGAAAATCCTAGCGAATGGTGCTGTAGTATGGAAATTATGAGTCCCTCCAACCTCTGTGAGTCACTCACATCCCCAGATGAAATGGCGCTTCGCAGCAAATGCAGAGATTCAGCAAGTGGATGGTTCATTTTCCTTCTCAGTGCTTCACCGATGCCGTACTTTTTGCTAAAACAACTCCTCAACTGATAAAACTGCAACTCACCAACAACATAGGTTATAAATATATTTTTTAAAAACCTTTGTTGGTTTTTTAATACAATGAGAAGTAGCCAATAATCCTGAAAACCCTGGACTTTCTGTCAAAAATCTGAAGAGAGAAAGATTTCCTGATGATGGCTTCCTAAATGATAAATACAGATGTCTAACAGGATCCCAGAAACCAACTACTGAAAAGCTGAAGGATTATTTATTAACCAAAAGGATGAATAAAGAATAGGCAAGTATCATTTCATATGAACTTTACACAGACTATATGAATGTCTACAATCTATTTAAAAAGAGCACCCAGCATTATTAATATTGATTTTGGAATATACAATTCATTACATATAATGGGCCAAATTCAGCCCTGGTGAAACCAGCAGCTTCAGAGAAGCTGTATGAGACAGAAATCTCTCTCTCCAAATAGAGTGAAGTGTTTATTCTGAAATCAATAACAACAGAGCGTACATTCTAAAAACATTGAAAAAAAAAAGAGAAGGTTAAAGTCAAGCATTTCAAAGTTAGGAAATACTGACATTAAACTTGCCCATTAATTCCGTCCTGTTGTGTGTCCATCCTCTGCACTGAATAGGAAAAACTAGCCCAGGTTTCTTATAGTTCAAAAGTGTATCACAGGGCATTCACAGAAGAGGGCAAAAGTGTGATTAGAGGGACAACCTGAATTTGGCCTTAATTGTCAATGTTTGGCTTTGCAATTTGCTTCAAACATTGTTTTTGCATGAACTTTTCTCCTTTCCTAAAGGGGAGAAAAAAAGATAAAAACTAAGTATATTGCATACAACCGCTGAGGTTTTCCGAATCACACCTCCCTGGCCAGGTTTAGCTTCTGCTAAACAGAGTTTACCTGTTTTACCTTCTGTTGAACAGAAGTCTACCTTTTGAGCTTCAGAGAATGAGCTGGAGTCTGCAGGAAAGTCAGGTACAGTCTGGTCTGTAATGAGGACAGCCCACCACCTTTTCTCATTTCCCAGCCACATTGCTGGGGAAACTCCAGCCAATGCCAGCCTAGGGAGGGAAAGGAAGGGGAAATGGGATGTCCAAGGAGGAGGTTGGGAGAGCACGTGCTCCCTGTCCTGCTACAGCTGCTCTGGTAGGTCCAAGGGTGCCCAGCGCAGTACGTGCTACAGCAGCAGAGGTGGTTTGGTACCAGCTGAGCTCAGCTCCTCGGAACCCCTGCTTGGCTGATGCTACGACACTGTGACATGCTTCTCAGACAACGACAATGAAAGTGAAATGGTGACTTTCATAGGCTTCTTTCACCACCAGGTTTGAACAGAGCCTCATGGCATGACAAAATGGTACTTCTGAAACCCTGGGGTTTTTTTCACTAATAAATTTTAAAGAACGCTGAAGACAGAGCAAGCATTAACACTTTTTGGTCCAACAGAATCTTTTAAAATTCATGGGGGAAATCTAAATGCAGGGGACTGCTACTGTCTCTTGCAATAAATAATTTGGAAGAATCCTTCTTTGTAACAGCATTCTCACCTACACACTGTCTAGAGCGTGTGTGTTTGTATATACCAATATATATAAACACATCCTTCAATACACGGAGTTGTAAAGACTTCATCCTAAGCATGACTTGCCAGTAAACATGGAAAATTCTGATATATAACGAGTTAATATTTTAACAGATGTGCACCTTCAAAATGAGAATTTAATCCTGAATTTGATCAGAAATGCATGTTGAACTCTGCTGTAGGGAACACTGAAATTCAAAATCATTATCCAAGATCTTTCTTCTTCTTTAAATCAGAGGAAATCTTGTGCTTCAGATTCTTCAATTCCTGGTTCCAGTGCAAGTCCAGAGTTTCTCATGTTGTTTTGGTCCTTTGAAAACTGAACTCAAAAGACAAAACTCACTCACCAGGTACCCCAGAGGGTACTCATACCACCTAACTCCAGGCATCTAACTGCTCATAGAGTCATGGCTGCTCTGAAGCCCACTTTGCATGAGCCTGCCTGTCTCTACTGACTGTCCAGGTGGCTTTGGCTCCTAATTTAGTTACCTAATTTAGATGAGGCCACATGGTGTGATAACTTCGTCCTCAAGTCCTACTGTACCACACATATATACAAGCTAACTCAGTCCCAAATGAGTGGGGTCTGAGTTAAATTCAGGTTTTAGCTAAAAATGGGCCTAAGAAAGTGCAGATCTAGATGCCCTCAAGTTCTAAGAAACCAAGATCCTATTCTAGATGTAAATTTCTCTGACTTATAGCTTTGGCTGGAAATCTGGATTATTCTTTTCCTAAAAGACGCTATAAACCCATTGTCCAAAGGTCCCTTATTTTTTTTTTTTCCAATAATACGGTAATGTTAACAGCCCCATTTTTCAGTGTCCAGTTATCATTACTGAACTGTTTTTACGTTAGACTTGATAAGTGGCAGACAGCTTTACAGTGGTACAAATACCATGCCTGGCATTTGCATATCACTCCCAATTAAAGCATTACCTCCCTTGCTTCTCCCCCGCTCCACCCCCAGCCCCTAGCTCACAACACGCAGAGATGGGAAATTAGCAGGCAACCACATCCTGTTTAAGCTGCAAAAAAAATCCTGCCAGCACCATGCAGCTACCACGTTGAACCAGGCAAAGGGCATGCCTCAGTGCAAGTTCTCCACCTGTGCTGGATGTACAGCACCTGAAAGGGTTAAGAGAGCAAAGAGAGCTTTCAGAAATACCTAGAAACAAGTATACCTGCAGGGTGTGCTCAGTTTGTTTTGAAGATGTGTTGTTCTAACACAGTGGTTCACTGGTTGAGTATATTGCTATTTGATATCCTGCTAGACAACTCTGTGGCTGGAGTTGTGTGGCAGATCAGTTAAGCTTTCTGTCAGGATGTTCACTTCGGCGATGATCAAACCTAGGGCTTGTCTGCACAGGCAAGCCCGCAGGACAGGCTGCAGTGGGACTGTACTGCGCGGGAGCCCTGCTGCCTTCCCCCTTCCTGGGCTGGCCGGGTGAGAGGCAGCTCCCCCATCACCCCTGGGAGCCCCCTGCACCCCATGGGGCACACTCACTGCCTCCGCGGAGGAGAATAGAGCACAGAGACTCCTCCGCTGCGTGTTCACACACTGCTTCTCCTTATTTCTAGCCTAAGTTACTTCTGCTCCTACCTTTTCTGTCCTTTCATGTCTTCTTCTGGGGGGACTTTAATTTACATTACTTCTTTTTAAAATCAAGTGACAGGTGCATAAGATGCCCTCCTCAAGTCAATGCCTACCCTCCTCCTAGGAGGACAGGAGAAGGAGCCCCATCCTGCCAGTCTCCTCTGCACCCGTAAGACTTGACTTAGTGGTAATGTGTCTCCCCCTCCACTCCAGAAAACGGACAATTTCTCTCAGAGTGATTCACAAATCTCCCCCTTCTGTACTGAATTCATCCAAATACATTCCGCAATAGAAAATTTTGCCTCTCCAGTAGGTTGTCAAGACCCATTTTCATAGAATCATAGAATGGTTAGAGTTGGAAGGGACCTTAAAGACCATCCAGTTCCAACCCCCCTGCCATGGGCAGGGACACCTCCACTAGAGCAGGTTGCTCAAAGCCCCATCCAGCCTGGTCTTGAACTCTCAGCACTTAAAACTGAGGTGCTCAAATATTATCACCGTCCATAATAGAATTGACTGCTCTTTGCTTCTCACCTCTTCACCACAAAGGACTTTTCTTCACATCCTAAGTAACCATATTTTCCTAATGGCCTCCTGTGAAGGTCTTTATACAAAGCATTTCAGCACTTAAATAAATCATATCCCCACTTGTTTTCTGGCCACTATTTTGCAAACTCTTTGTAAGAAGGAAGAAAACCAATCCAATTAGTTAATCTTTGCACAGTACTTTAAAAATGAGAAGTGCTATGTCTGTTTAAACATTCTTACACCACCTGGTGTGTGCTTTTTTGGTTCAATCTCCCAAACTGATCAGGATCCAACACTGGCCCCCATGGAAACCATCCCAAAGAGTCCCGGCTGCCATCTCCTCGCTTTCTGCCTTGTTGGGATGCTCCTCAGATGACATCACTTTCCACACACACATCAATATCATTCCCAGAAAGAAAATCAAAAAACCCCTCCAAATCCTAACTCTATAGTTTGGCTGCGTACTACAGACCTTTTTCTATAAATAAACACATGCTCAAAATTCTCACTGGTTTGGGGACTGATGTGGAACCTTTTACCCGTATACTCATTAATATTCACTTGCACCAGCAGTATTGGATGAACAGCTGACTGTTGGGGTAAGGGATTCAAAGTATAAACCCGACATTATTTTGGAATTTTCACTGCTATGCAAACCCGCTGGAGAGTTACTAAAACACAACAAAAGTAGCAACAACTTCTAATCAGCACATCTTGGGTCTGGAAGGGAGTCTAGCGAAGAAACAAGTCAGTCAGAGTAAGAACAGCTCTCTAATTTACAACACAAAACATCAATTAAATAAATTAATGAAAGGACAATTAATTTCTTGTACAGTAGCAGGAAATTCAGACTCTGCTTGTGCCACACATGCGATGGGTTTGGAAGTTGGCTAGACCCCACGTCGTGCGGTTTTTATTGCCGAGGAGCTGGTATTATTTCTCTTTCATCCAATGCCTTAGCTTTTTGTTTTCTGTTTTTAGGCAAGGGTTGCGGTTGTTTCTAACCCATATGTCTCTAGTTTTGAGCCGCATGGTTTGCCCCCTCTGTCTCTCATCATTGCTTTTGGCCCAGTTTCTTGACAGGAAACGCGAGATTTATTTTATCTGGCCTGAACTACATTGTTCCTTCCTGACTACTGGTGTTACTTCACTCCAAATAACACGGCTTTGCGCTTACTGCCTGCGCAAGGTCAAAGCCTGAGGGGAACAGGCGTATTTAAGAGAAACGGTGGGAGAAGGGGATAAGGCTTGAGGGCAAGAAAAGAGAATCAAAGGCAGAGGGAAGGGAGAGAAAGGGAAAGAAATAAAGAAATTAAGACATGATGTAAAAAGTTTTGGTTTGGAGGAGACCCCCTGTTTTCCTCCAGCCAGCAGTAAACTGAACTGCTGCTACAGAATAATTCTTGGACACTGATTCAATCCAAGTTAGTAACACTAAGTTTATCAGCTGAAGCTGGACATTGCCAGGTAATTTAGATTATAAATTCAAGGAGAAAATCAATTACCAAAATCGGTACAAGAATTTTAAAAACGTTGCTGAAGATTTTCAGTCTTTCTCTGGTTGCTCAGCTGACCAAGCAGTGCAGAAACATGAAATACATCCACGGTTAACAGGACAGCAAGCTGAATGGAATCAAACACATAAATGCTGAAAACCAAACATCAGATTTAAATGAATTACATTTGTGTTCCACTGGTGCTTGTAGAAGGCTTTGTAAATCTTTGCCTGCTGTCACCAAGTATATAGTAAATAAACTTGTAAAAGGTGGGGCAGCGTCTGCCCTGGGCATTGCAGCTCTGCTGAAACCCATGGCACTCGAGCTACCTGAAAGCAGAACAGCCTTGCAGCTGCCAAACTGCTTTTTGACTCATCAAAGAGCTATAAAAACCCCAACTCTCCCCATATACCTGACCTAAAATGAATCCAAAGCAACAAAGCAAGCTAATTCTCCAGCCAGCAGAGGCACATACCTTACCAGCATCCCAGTGCATTTACTCTGAGCGAGGAATGCAGCTTCAGCCTGCCCACTTACTTGCTTTTATCCTTGAAATTGGACTGAAGTAAGTTGTTCACAGCTTCAAATAAGCACAAGGGTAATGGGCACTTTTGCCTAAAACACACCCAAACACTAGATTAAGTACCTTTTTCAGATTGAGTTCTTTATCTCAGGCTGATCTCGAATTTTGTTTTGTAAGACACTTCTACCAAAGTCATCCCCCCCAGCGTTTTCACCCATGATGGTTCAGAAGGAACTAAAATGCTTGCTGAAAGCCTGCAGCCACAAATTAGCTACTATCCAGCAAGACTATGGAGGCTCAAACATCTTTAAATAACTCTGCCAGTTCTGATGCTTTTGTGACTTTTTACCGATACCAGCCCAAATAAATTGTTCAGGATGGGGCCAAGGGCCTGGGAGAAGGGAAGGATAGCTCTTCAAAAAATCTGAATGGGCATTAACAACACAGCAAGGCAATAGCAAAAGCTGTCCACACTCCCTCTTGGTAGCCTTTTGCTACTCCAAGCACTAAGGCACATTACTGGGTCAGTACCGCATCCCTGCATCAAGGGCAGGCCGGCTCTGTGTGGTGCAGAAAAGCAGTGATCTGCCCCCGTGATGTTCTGATCTGGACAGGAGATCCTGAGCAACATCCCAGGCCTCTGCTTCCTGAGCATCACATCATGCTCCCACATCCAGCCAGCTTCCCCCCACCAAAGGGAAAATGGTTTTCTGTACCAGCTGGAAGATGGCGTCTGGAGAGATAGTTCTTACTCCAGAAACACAAGGATTGTGCACACACTGATTCAAGCATGTTATTTACTGAACCATAGCTCAGAGGTAGGTCTGAAAAATGTCAGAAAGAGCATGGGACCAAGTGGCTGCAATCAGGGAGGAGCAGGGCCCCCCTTTCAGCAGTAGGACGTTGTTACATCGGCTCAGCTGTGTGTTGAATTGTACCACTACATGACAAGACAGGCAGAGCAGAGATTGTCCTTTGTATTTTGAGAATAGTTTATTAAATGGGGTGCAGATCTCTAGCTGAGGTGTCAAGGCATTGGTTTTACTGCAGCACATGACACTAGCAGCAGCCCGACTTCCAACTGCATCCTGAAGTTTCTCTCTTTTCTATGCCATTATTACTCCAAATTGCTGATCCTTATGAAATAGAGAGTCTCTTGGTTTAGAAACACATGATCAAGCCTTATGGTCTAGTTCTGTGTCCTTTTTGATGGGGTCTGAAGACTGAAAAGCTTATCAAATTAAGAATCTAGTAAAAATGGGATTAAAAATGGAGTTAAAGTTGGCCAGTTTTCAATGGAGTGGTGAGGCAAATACGCCCAGTGCCATCTTCCTGAAGCTCACCCCCATACTTATAGAGTGAGAGGCTACAACCTGTGGGTCGCCTTCAGCAGCGCTTTGTACCCTTCAGAGTCTACTTACTTCATTGCAATTAGGTTTAAGTGGTGTTTAGCATTCCACGATTGCCCTACTTTACGGTCCCTTCAATTTCCTAGCTTAAAAAATAGCGATGTTGCAACACTGTAGTGTTTCTGTTGTGATTGTCATGATGGAAGCAGAGCCAATGCAATTTGCCCATGTTTTACTAACCGCCATCTGGCAGGGATATGGTGACATGCGAATCTTCACAGGACTCTTGTTTTTCAACTATCTGCTGGACAACTAAGGAGATCACCAGGCTGCTGGGATGAGTGCCAGATGGGAGGCAGGTATGTTTATGAGTTTAAGATTCTTATTTTCTTTCAGTGCTTTCACATGCTGTTCGTGGAGTGGAAGGAAAAGTGAAAAGGGGGAGGAGGGGATGAATCAGTGACTAGACTACAACTGTTCAAAATCACTTTGAAGTTCTGCAAAACGCAGTTGTTTCACAGTCCACCTCTTATGTGTTGTTTGTTCACTTGGCCTCAAGGTCTGGATGGGTTTTTTGGGAGTCCTCCTTTCCAGTACTTTGCCCGGTGCCGCCAGTCCGACAGGCGACCACGCTGCTGAACATTCGTACAGTACTCAATAAAACGGCCATGCTTGCCTTTCTGCCTTGGTCTTGCAAGTCTGATGAGCTCTGGGGCGATGGAAGGACAGTCATATGTTGCTTCACCAGTAATTACGGGCGGCTGACGTGGTGTTAGCACAGCTGCTAAACCTTGCACAGAAATCTTAGACAGAGTTACAGCAGCTTTGGAACAAGAATGAGAGAAGAGTCTCTGCTCATCTCCCTGGACTTCAGGACCGCTAAAATGGAACAAATTGTTGTAACCCAAAGGATAATGATAACAACAAAACTATATAACTATTTTGAAGTTTACCTAAAAATCCCACAAGAAAAAAAGAAAAAACAGCAACTTCTGAATAGTGAAAGGACAACTGAGGACAACAGACAAAGCTCCTCAAGTGATCCAGAGGAATGTGCTCAGGCCTCAGCTACGTGATGCCTCTTAAGCTCTCCTCCTAGGTCTCACATCTCTGGGTCTCCTTAGCCCACTGCTGCGGGTCTCAGCTGGGAGGAGGGTGTGCGGCACCTGCCCAGCTCACCGGGGCTGGAGCCAACGCTGTCAACGTTTCAGAAAAAATCAGCAGCTTCAGCAAATTCATCAAACAAATGCCGCTATAAACTATTTCAGTAACTCTGCAGTAAATATATATCCCTGTCACACCCCGCATACCTATACCTAATGTCTTACCCTGACTCACCTCCTCGCAGCGGGGCCAAAAAACAGAGTCTAGTTTTAGCCACTGTAATGACTAACATTCGTAATGACTAACGAAGAACTGCAGCTAAAAACACAAGCTGCTTTATCTGAAACTCAACAGTCATGGCTCACCAGCTAGGACTGAAAGATTCATGTTCAGCTCAAACGTAGAGGAGTATCTGTGGCACACTCTCACCAACGTGTTACATTAACAGAGCTACGCACAATAAATCCCTATTACAGCAGGCTTTTCATAACAAAGATTTCTGATGAGGGGGCTGGTTTGGAAGAACCCCGTGTTGCATCAATTAAGCAAAACAAACAACTCCTCACAAATTCCCCCCACCAAACAAAAACCAGAGCACAAACAAACAAAGAAAAAAATCCCTCACCTGTCACGCTCAGGTTGGAAATCAACTCATGGTTATAGCTGAGGGTAAAGTATGCAACATGCACGTGTACCTTCCCTTTCTTCCCTCTCCCTAGGTAAGGCAATTACTACGGAAATTATCTGCTCGATTATTAATTAAATATCTATAAATTCACACACTCACAGACAGTCTCTCTCTCAATAGGTCTTGGCATAAGGGAGCACACAGAATTTTGGCAACGAGCTGAGAGTGGAATAGACGGCACAACCTAGACATGCCCAAGCCTTCTTGACACAGGAACAGCTTCTCTTCCCTATGCCAGTGGTTCGCTCGGTGCCAGCTTCGATGCACACCCCCTTCCAGGAATGGCTCTCATCCATGCTGGCAAACAAAATGATAGAGAAGAAAATATGAAATTACTCTTCAAAATGTAAGTGGAAGGATGAGCACGGCGCCAAGTGAGAAGTATCCAAATGTGAGATCCCACACTGCTACATGTCAGTTGGAAAGATGACATACATACAGAAAGTCAAGCAAACAGGTTCGTCCACAAAGGGAAGCTAAAGGAGATCATTTGCATTTTGGATAATAAAATATTTAAAGCAGCACTGCACAAATTATAAATAAAAACACTAACTGCAGTCACCAAGAATGCAAGCACCCTATGTGGAAGCTGGCCAGCAAACCCCTTCATTAAATACAATATGATCAGAAGGAAATAGAAAAGTGGCTACAGACCTCTGAAGGCCAGCAGGTAATGCAAGCCAATTGGTTATTCAGTTCTAATTAAGGGATCCAATACTTATTTTGGACTACTCGCAGAAGAATAAAGCAAGAGTTCAGGGTGAAGTAAAGTCTACTTTATTTAACAATCTGTGACTGATTATAAGGGAGCAGCAAGTTCCAGATGGGTGGGAGTGCTTACAAAAAACCTCTATTTTCCTACAACTTACAATCAATGCTTTTAGTTTCCATGTATTGTAACGTTGCCACTTAACACGACAAGCACAGCAGAACAAAGAAACGTGAAACCAACTTTGCACCAAAATTTGAGGACTGAACAGGACATGCTTTCCCACTCAACAAGGGATGTAGTTCAGGCTTCTAATTTTAGCATCTTATTCAAGACCATACCTGATTTAGAACGTTCCCCGGTCAAGCCCTCAGCTCTGACCTAACCCTAAGAAACCGTTTAATTCCGTTGTGTAAAATATGCAGGCTTTTTGGGACAGAGATCATGCCTGCTTCTGTGCTGTGGAAAAATCATCATGCAGACAGTATTTTAAAATAACATTCACCTTAGCTATTATTTATTTGCAACTATTTGCTTTTAAGAGCTACTATCATTTTCAAATGAACAATTGTTTTGCTTTTTAAATTCATCATATTAATGTCCTTGTAACCACCCAGATTTATTATTGCTGGTGTGCAAATCACATGGAAGCATGGAAATTCCAACAGTTTGCAAAAAACGTAGTTCCTTTTCTGTTATAATTGCAAGTTCAAGAAACTATTCATTTTTATATTCAGAAAAGGCAGCATACTCTAACACTGTGATTCTCATTCTGTGCCCTTGCCCACCCCGTACCTAATCCCCACTGTCTTGGCACAGCAGTGGAAAAGCAGCAGGACCATGAGTAGTGGTAAAAGCCTGGAACTTAGCAGCCTTAATTGATTCATATTCTGTGAAAAGAAAAAGAAAAGGTCTATGCTTGTCTCCTTGCAGAGCTCCTAAAGTAAACTCTGCTAGACAGAGTATGTGCATTAGGCTCATGGTTTCTTCGTGGCTCAGCAGAGCTAGGTAAGATAATGCAACTTTCATCCACAAGGATTTCCCTAGGCAGCCGCTGTAAAAGGGTTAATGACTGATGTTTCCATTAAATCTGACCTGCCTCTCAATTCTGCAGTATCCTGATATAATCCTTGTTTTGCACCTATTTGCATGGACAAATGGAGTCACTCCATAACAAGTAACGCACAACCCTCACTCTAACAAAAGGTCAATTCATTTAAAATGGACGCACACAGTATTATTTCTACTTGAGCTTAAAACAAACAAACCAGGGCAAAGCCTGTCCATGCACCGTGCTGCTACTTACCAAGAATTAAAAGCTCTGCATTCAGAACTTAATGGGCGCAGAATACATCTGCAGGCATCCATGTGTACTTTGAACAGAAATCAATAGTATCGCCTCGCAACTGCCAGCCAAGACGATATTCAGCCTCCCTGAGCTCCCCAATCCAAAATGTCGATCATCTCAGCTCTAAACGTCTAAAGATCAGTTCCAGTTTCCTTCATGGGAATTCATGGTCAGGTAAGAACAGCAGCAACAATAAAAAGCCCTCAAAACCTTTACAGAGGAAGCCATTCTTTTATCTACTTATTTTTAAATCCCAACTCTGAATTTCTTTTTGACACAAACAGATTGAGGATGGGTGTCTACGAGGACTGATTATAGGATAGGCATTACTTACTTTGGCCAACTGTCTGAATATACCAAAGGTCAAAGTAGACCTTCCAGGAGCTGATGATCGTAACACAAACCCACTAGGAACTGAACTAACACTGCAAAAATCACCTTTATGATTAATATTATTTGACCCTAACTCTGAAATTCTCAGCTTAGAGACCAAATATGGGAAATGGATTTACTCCTAGAAGGTGTTTCAGCAGATCAAGTTTGTGGCAGCACCAGGTAGGCAGCACTGTTCGGAAGATGTAATGAAAATCCCCATGCTGAACAGTACATTGTTCAATATTCCAGCATATATTAATTAAATATCTTTTACTAGGAGAGTTTAATACTTGGGTTAATATCAGAAATAATTTTTATAGAGCTAAAATAATAATTGCTCAGAAGCTGAAATTACCATACGCTCCATGTTTCTTATTTAGGAATGTTAAGGAACAGTCTGTTACACTTTTTTGACAGAAAAATAGTCTTCACTAAATCAAACTTTTCTACAAGAATATTTTGATTGTGCCAAAATACTCTAATGAAATTAAATATTTTGAGGCAAGATCAATACAATTTGAATCATTTCAGTATATTTCAGCTACCTTCAAATGGCTATACCTGATGGCATTTAGCCTAAGGCATTTGTGCAAGCAACTGAAGCAATTCTGGAGCAGTTGGCATAAAATTTATGAAGGGCAGGGGAAATACAGGTAGGAAAGAACAAAATAGTACCTGTCTTTAAAGAAATTAAAATTGGAGGAATTACAAACTTCAGTTTACCTTTGATTCCCAGAAAATCTGAGAAAATAACTAAACTTTTTCTAAGCACAAATGGTAACAAGGAGATAAATAATACACATCAGTATTGATCTGTCAAGAAAATATCTTGCCAAATGAATCCCATTTCTCTCTGTTACTTATAGTTCTGTGCAATGTAGTTGCCATATTTGGATTGTGGTTCAGTTTTTGAAACTGTTGATGCTTCATGTAAGTAAACTATACGAGCTTTAAGAGAAATGGTCTTGCTGGAACTATCATAGGGCAGGTAGGAAAACAATGCACTAATACAAAGAAAACATTATTAATGGTTCATTACTAAAATGGTAGAACACCTAGAGCGGCGTTCTGCAAGGATCTGCCCTATAATCTGGTGCTGCTCAGTATTTTCACTAACAACTCAGACGATGGAATAAAGAATGTTCTTGCGAAAACCGCAGATAGCATCAAACTGACAGAGACGGCAAGTAGGAAGACAGAATAGGAATTCAAAGTGATCATGAAAATGGAGGAGCGGTCTGAAAAGGATGCAATTGGGACAAGAAGATGTAACTATAATTAGGTAGAACAGTTAACTACATAAATGCAGGACTGGGAGCAACTGATTAGGGAGCACTTCTTTGGAAAGGATCTGGATGTTACAGTCAATTGCAAGTCAACAACATGATGATATTGTGAAAAAGGCCAGCATCACACTGGGATATGTATCATCATATGATACATGAAAGTACATGAAGAAAATCTTTCACTCTATTCATCACCAGTAAGACCTCTGGAGGGAATTACTTCAGGGCACTTCTCTTGAAAAGAGATGTGGTCTACCTGTTGCTAATTTCCACCCTAAATTTAATGACCACTGTATATATCAACATCTTTTTTCTTATCCCTTAACTTAAATTGTTCTTCTCTTCCTTGGTGTATTAATATCAGATAAATCATGTAACTACTTCATCTTGCTAGGCTAAACAAATCAAACCCTTTATTCTTTTTTATTAAACACACCCTCTGTTTCCCAGATAATTTTTGTAGCTATTCTTCAAAGGGTTCCAGTTTAAATTATTCTCTTTAAACACACTTAAATGGAACTGTATACAACATTCTACAAGCTTTGTACAATGGTTTTCTGCCCTGTTTTGCTGGAAATACCAAACCTGATATATCCTGCACTCGTATTGCCTTTTTCACATTGATACATTTAATGTTTCAGAGTAATCCTATGATCACCTAAATGTCCAGGTCTTTCCCCCTCACTCTGAGTAAGGGAGGAGATGACAAGGTCTAGCAAACATTCTTGTCGTTAGTTCTTAACCAAATGACCTTGCTGCTTATGCTGTAAAGTTTTATCTGACTGTTAACTGTTAATCCCCTGTTCCTCAAAGTCATCTAATTTTTCATTATGGCTTTCTGACCCTCCCCTAAAATGATAGCACCTCTCAAATTTGTATGGTTGTTTTCTGTTTAAAGCACAACTGTAAGAGCAATTAAAGTACTTTATTGGTCTTCTTTTTCCCTTTTATTTAGGTATATGAATGATGAAAACCATGGTGTAAATCATGAGTTGTTATTTTTAGTCATTAATTCTATAACTGTCATGACCCAACCCTCTCACTGCTGAAAGACTGGTAGGTTGTTTATTCCTTTTAACCCCTGTGATAGGTTTATATTGATTGAACATTTTCAAAGCTGACACTGCAAGGGAGAAAAAAAAGAAAGCTGAAAATTGTACTTCCCAGTCAGGCAATAGGCTTTGCCAAAGGTCAGCTCTGTACTAGAGTTCACAGTATTAAAACACATATTATTTTCTCTCTAAATAACGTGTAACATACTACTCATGATCTGCTATGCCAATGTTTTTCACAGTGCTATAAAACATACTCTTTTCTGCATAATGGACTCCTCAAATATATGTTGGAACTGACAGAACAGTTCTAGGTTTGATGATAAAACTATAATTTGAAATTTTATGGCCTGTTGTAAGGAGGAGATCAGGATGGAAGAATGTACAGCCCACATGATAGTTCTTTCTGGCTCTGCACTGATCTCTATAGCTCCTCATATTCACTGATTACTACAAGGACAAATGCATTATCCAAAACAGATGAAACAATATTTGAAACACTGCTACCATTATTTAAAATGTTCTGAATGTTGGGCTATTTTAAAAATGAATCAGATAATTTTTTTTTGATATTTCAATAAAATAGTATGTGTGTGTGTGAAGGGATGGGATAGGGAAGGTCGGGGCTGACGTGTATTAGAGATGCTCTTCTTCACAGTCTTGTGATTCATGCTCTTCCATGGTTTTCTGAAGCAAGTATTTCAGATCTGGCTGCTGCACAAGCCCAGTAACTAGTTTTCATCACAAGTTTCCTAAGGAGTCTCAGCAGACAGATGGAAACGATACACATGCGCAACAGCCACTCCAACACAATAGAGCCACTGTATCAGTAATGTGGGAAATACAGCATCCCTCCACCCCTGAGCCAGCTTTAATGCACTGGATTGTAACAGCTCCAAAGAAGTGTTTATGGTCTACTGAGTCTATCATCTGTACATTAAAAAGTCATAGCTGGCACTACTATCTCTTTGGCACAACACTTAAAAGATATCAGTTAAAAAGGAGAAATAAAAGGAACACACCAAAGCCACACAAAAGTCAGAGTAATTTAGTTACTCGTGACCAGCAAAGCACATAAATAGAAGCTTAGCTTGACTCCAGTGCAAGTGAAGACAGGGCTTCCATCTTCTGCTGAGTCAGGATCCTAGCACCAAACATTACCTAAAACTGCTTTGCTGCTGAACACACTAGGTACATTCTTAATCTAAAATTGCTATCATACCACGTATCCCACTATTGATAATAATGGAGTAATATCATCCCCAAGTACCAAGTAAGATGCACTTTCACATATTCCAATGGCATACCTTTTTCAGAGAGAACCCCGTGTAATTTGTTATACACCCACCTTAAAAGCACTTGTTTCTCATGTTTGTGCAAACAGCTGCTAGCAAAACATAGATGAGCGCCTGCTGAAGGGCAGCCTGTCCAGCCAGCATGACCCAACTGTGCACAACTAGACTCTTGAGCAGAACTGAGGTGGCCATCAAGCAATTAACAAAATTCAGACTTCAGCTGGACTGCCATGTCTGATAGCCACTCTAAATCCCAGCACCCGCATTGCCCTTGGGTGAGCTGGGGGAGAGGATGAAGTAGAGCTGTTGTCCTTTACACTGCTGCTTTCTTTGGTGGCTTTGCTGTCACTCTTGCCCAGCTGCCGGGTGAGGGGTGGCTCAAGGCCCTGCAGCAACCAGGGAGGACCTGGAAGCAGAGAGCCACTATCTGAGTGCAAAAGCTGTATAGAGTTAGTGACAACCGCACCCAGAAGCAACCTTTTCCCATCATTTTCAGTAACCCCCCATTTACATCAGTTATTTTTGAGGATGAAAAATTACTGCTGGGGTTGGTAGGGAGATTTTTTCCTGCTCACTAGTGTTGCCGTGGGACTGAAGGAATGAATGGGGGGTCTTACTGTTTGTAGTCTTGAACACCATGTGTCTGAGGATAAAGAAGAGATCTGTGCTAGAGGATGGGAGGATTTGTTCTTCCCATTCATTTGAGAAAAGGGCATCACAAGTAAAAAAAAAAAAACAAAAAAAAGAAAAAAAAAAGAAGGAAGGGCTAATTTGGATGTCAGAGCAGAGAGGGTGCAAACCTCAAAAATACTTCATGCTGGTTTTCAGCTTTCCATATACACAATGGCAATAGTAATTATAAAAACAAATAATAAGACATTAGAGTTGATTTAATCCTTGCTTACGTACTGGAAACGTGGAACTCTGAAAGCATGTACAATGGGTATATATTGTATATATGAATGTACAATATAAATAAAAGCTGTGATCTGTCATTAACTTGAGCTATTTGAGGGTTTTAAGAGTAAAAGATGGCAACTCAGGAATTAACGGTACTGATGCCGTTGCAGTAACATCAACCACCAAACTTCAAGCGGAGCCTGTGTTATATTTCAAGATTTTACATCCACCTACTAAGACTGATTACCTCCTCTTAGTCCCTGGATGGAGGGGGCACTTCAGGACATCTGTATCTAGGAAAGTACTTAAATCTGTACTCACACAAAGGGGTATTTCTCTGAACTGGGGTCTCAGCTTCTTGGAACTGATGGTACCATAGCCTACTAAAAACTGGGCTTCCAGCACAAGTCTGGATGATGTGACTGGTGATTTATGAATACCAAACCTTTAAAAAAACTGTCATCTGGCCAGTTTTTTGATTACATATTTACATACACAGGCACAGAGAAGTACAGAAACAGAAACTTTAAATTTATGCATAAAAAAAAATAATTCATTCTGAAACTAAGAGTCAAAACATACCTTGGTTTTAAATAAAAGAGAGAACTCTACACAAAATCATCTTTGGGTGCTTTTGTGTTTTCGACACAAAGTGCATAGGATCAGCAAAACCCGTATAGCCAAGATTTCCTTGGAAAACATTAAGGTCCTTATCCCACTTGAGACATGAAGTCATTACTACTAACCTCTTCCCCCACTAAAAACCTCCATTAGCTTTGAAAAGGGTGATTGCTTTAAGGGAAAACAAAGTGCTCGGAGAAAGAAATCCTCCTGAAAATGAGAGCATTCTCTCCTTGCTGGCGGTGAATACAGACCAGCGTTGTACGCCTGTACCTCTGCAAGCGAGAGGATGCTCCTGCAAAACCCCCAGCTCACTGGGGGAGGACTCAGACAACTATCTTCAGACCAGCTGCACACATGCCCTCTTTGCCAGGGCTAAAGTCTCAACAACCACGTATTATGTGGGAAATGAAGTTATTTTCACAACTTTGTCCTGCCCCTGATGGGTCAGACAAGGAACTGTACTCAAGTGTAGTGAATTGGAGGGGGTTTTTTTGGAGACAGAAGCGGCAGACCAGCGTGCAGCTGAACTGGATAGTAAGATGAGAAAGGAGCTGCAGAGGATCCCAATGCAGTAAAGATGAATTGTGCCCCAGATGTGGCATCAAGGTTATTAAAGTCCTCTTTATCAGATTGTGCAAACACATAGCCACATATAATTGTTTACAGCTCTGTCAAAGATACCTGAGGCTTAGGATCCTACAAAACACAGAGCAAGAAAGGGTCTTTATTGACTGAACAAGCAGCGACCTGTTACTGAATGTGTTTGTTAGCATTTCCAACGTGATCGTGTGTCTTGAGCCACGATACGAAATAAAGGGCCCTTTCTGCTAAAGAAAACCCTTCTCTGTCTCAGAATTTGTAATAACACTTTTTTCTATAGTTAGGATTCATTACATCTGGCTGTTTATTTCCTAACCTTTCTGGCTCGCTTAGTTGCAAGGCTACATTCAGGGTACTTTTGGCTCCTAAAGGGGATTGAGTTTTCCTTTCTATTTTGAAATAGGAATTAATGAAAGCTGATTATTTTTGGTGATTTTTGATGACTCCAGTACATAGTCACTTGCTTTGCTTTGTGGGCTCTGTCTGGGTTTCTTTTAGGTGCCACAATGCTATCAAAGTACAAATTACCGCACGTGCGATTTGCTGACATTACAAGCTGCGATCTGGCACTGAAAGCAACTTAACTGAGCTGAGATAGTGGCACATACTCTGTGACAGATTAGTACACCGGCAAATGGAAAACTTCTTATTTAGGTAACATAGCAGGCTTTTGTCCATCATATTACACGTTAATTCGGTGACCTGAAACTCTTGGTGATTCCTTAGCAGCTACAGAGAACTGCTAGCATCCTCATGTTTTTACAGTGCTAACTTTTCTTTTCCGATCCCCTTCTTCCTTTTTTCCTACCTCAGTACTTGCAACATGAAAAGGATGGAGGCAAAAGTTAACATGCTTTAGCAGTCCCCACAGACGGCTTAAACAAACACTGCGATTGCAATTTAGACAATCTGGAGTCCATTCAATATTAAATCCCCATCCCGGGCTACAACTGCCAAACAAATAAAGGATTCATGGAGTACTTTACACTGTCATTTACTACCGCAACCATTGTCACTTGACAATCCAGAGGAGGAGCCTGAGAGGTCTGATACTGCACCAGCTACATCTGTCAACAAGAAGACAGAGAGCTCCGCTAAGCAAACAGGCTTGATCCTGCTTTACACAGTCTCCCTTTGTCTTGCCCCAGCTGAGCCTCTTCTAATCTTCTCAGGCTATCTTCAGCAGCACAAGCAAGAACTTCTGCTGGAACCAGGCACACAAAAGATGCCTTTCTTCACTGCTGTGTACTGTTTAAATGTTTATGCCACTCCACCTCTGTCCCCCCACCTTTATCCCACGTTCCCACCCACCGCACAACTGGAATGAACACATTCTATTATTTGTGACGGCAAATTATACCAGCGTTTGTCATGTCAGAGGGAGGAAAAAACCCAAAACACTTAAAACGATATTATAAAAATGAAAACTTTGTAGGTATAGGGTTTCAATGCACTACACATTTTATTCTTCCTCAGCTGCAAATTATTTCCATTACTTATTCTGAAGTGGCGCCTAGATCGAGCTCCCATTGTGCTATTTCGTGTCAGGATGAGCTGGTTTGATTAGAGAGCTCTCATTTGTCTCCTATAGAAAGCCACTAGTATTAGAAATATTCATCACCTCCAAAACTTGAATCCACCTGGAGACATTTAGGTAAAAGGGATCAAGGCACATTGCTCTTAGATGTCCAGGCTGGCAAATATTAGCATTTAGAAGCCCTGCACTGAGTATCTCTTTTCGTAGCTAGCCATCTTAAATAAATAGTACATAAGCACTGTCACCAGGTAAACCCACAGGACACACTTCATCTCAAGGAAAACAAATGAATGCAAGATTTCCAGCTGTTTCAGCATCAGGAACTGCAATATTTATTCTGGAAGGAACAAACAACATATGTAGTTGGATAGCAAGAGTTCATCTGGTTTTCAGCCACATTTGAAATAAAACTCAATTTGCCATTATCATGTCAAAAGCACTTGATAAATGTCAGGAATTTTGGGGAAATCCTAATGTGTAAACCTCAACTTCCAACTGCTTACCCAGGTCAGAAGTGGCCTCCCAGGACAAAATCCTTTATCAACATCTGTTAAAGCAACTATCAGCAAAAAGTGGTTTCCTCAACTTGTGAAATTCACATGAACTGCATCTGTGATTTTTTTCCCCTGGCTTCCTGCTTCAGTGATGAAATTCCTCAATCTGCCACCTCGAGCTGCCCTTGCCAGGGACTCACCCCTGCACAATCGCAGGCGAGATGGGTCCCGGAGCTGCATTGGCAGTGTTTGGTGGTGATTGCTTGACAACAACCAGAGAGGGGTATTTTCGTAAATAAAATGAGCATTAACACAATCCCACCTTCTGGCTGTGACACCTCCAGCTGCCACTCTGCCTGTACCAGGGGACAAACGGAGCCCACCACCGACGGCATGGGTCAGAGGGGCAGCACTTCCCCAGCCCAGACGGACAACTAATATTCATGGTGCCATGTTGAAACCAGAGCCGTCAGCTTATTTTGTGTCTGTTTGCTTTGACAATTTCCTTTAAAAATACCATGGAAGAGAGTTAAAAGGGATGCGTAACCCAAAGTGGTAGTTAGATGACAAACTATCCACCTGTGCTCCGCATCTTGGGGAATTAACATTTTATCCCCACATACTTAATCACTAATTTTGTTAGCAATCAGACTGACGCAGTATATCGGACCTGACTGACAGAAAAATCTGTAGGGATACAAACCTGGCGGGGGGGAAAGGAAAAAATAAAGGGAAAAAATTGCTAAGTAAAATCGTAAAATCTGACGTAAATGGGCCTCTGCCAGGAATGAATCCAGCTGGTTAAATATATATTAAAATCTGAATATCTCTTTCAATCTCTCATTCATCCCTCCACAAAAAAAGGAAGAAAGAAATTCCATTATCTCAATAGTATTTGCTGTCAGCAGCATTATTCTCTACTAGTAGGAGAGTCACACAGCTCTCCACTTTCTCACTATGAAGTATACCCCTAACTTTATATCCAATTCTGTTTAGCTGCGTTTTGATTACCGTGTCTCTGCAGCTGTGACTGCTGCATTTTTTTTCCCTTTGCCTCTGAATGTATATTGCTCCACACAAATGGATTTGATCCTTGATTGTTCCCAAGCATCATCTCCTAACAAATAAATAATTCAGAATAACAATCTACCCTGATTCCCCTTGTGTTGGCATTCTCACTTTTTAATCCTGTAAGCTTAAGGACATCAGAAATAACAAATTTTTCAGGCCGAGGTTGCAATTCACATATACACTAAGGGCCCAAATTCCACATTCATTCTAAGCTTTTTGCCTCCCTGGCGCTTTGGTGTCCTGTCCCTCATTTTCTCACACATTTTTAAAGGCCTGTGTCACACATGTGGGTCTTGGCAGGTTACGAGTTACAACCAGCAGCCTGCGTGACCCGTGCAAACCCACTTCTACCCCCCATCCGATTTCTTTTCTTCTTGCTCTCCAAATACCATCTTGTCTGCCCCTGCTGAGATATCGCAGAAATGTTCTTCATCAACATACAGTGTCATCTAACACATGGAGCCTGCCAAGTTTTCATGTTGTTATATCAGGAAAATATCCCTCAGGGGCAAAGGGAGAGGAAGAGGTCATTTTTCATCTATGGAAGAGTGAGTAACCCTTTCCCTTTGGGACTAAGAGGGTCTTAATTTAACAAACCTTTTTCCCTGTCACACTGCTGCTGCTCACTTGCAGACACTACGGCAGGCTAGGCAGCACGAGACCGGAGAATAAAGCGTACTTGCAGGAAAGTAGCAGTTAAACTTGGCTTGGCATGCTGGAATTCAAAATAATTAAATGCAGAATGGGAGAGAAGCCAAAAGTATAGGAGTTTCCAGTGCAGAGGAGGGAAATTTGTCTGGTTTCCAGGTGCGATGAGCAATCCTCAGAAGGCTCTCATCAGTTCAGAGAAGGAAGCCCAAAATGTGGGTTCTTAGACGAACTTTAGTCAAACTGTATAAATCTTTTGATTCTTCAAAAAGATTCAGACCTGAGGATCGCTCAGAAACAGGTTTCTTCAGGGATGCAGTGCCCTTTTCTTTTTTAAAAAAAAAGACATAAAAAAACTTTATTGGTATTTTCCAATGTGGGCAAATTGGCAATACCATGGGAAAGTTTTCCATGGTAACCTAACCTTTTTCTCCTCCTCAGGGTACTAGCCCAGGAAGGGATTCAGTGGCTGAATGGATGTTCATTTTGGCTATGGACATTTGCATTGGGACTGGTATTTTCTCTGCCTTAAGGCTTAGGCTCTCCTCCTCTCAGCTAAATGCAAAGTAAGCAAAGCCGCAATACAAAACAAACCTCCGGTGGCTTGATAAAAGGCAGCTGCTGGTTGATTTTGTTGTCCCCGACTCCATGGACAAATCAAGCCCAGTGGTAGGACATTCTGAGTGAAATGGTGCCTGTCAGATTTTTGAAACAAAACTACTGAAAACTGTTATCCTGCCCACAACCCAGACCGCACAGAATTAAATCATGGGTTTACACAAAGGTCCCACATTATAAACTCCTTATTAGCCTACTGAATGCAGACTATATCCGGGACCAGAACAGGTTCATTTTACAGCACTGGTATAAATGAAGGAAAAAAATTTTTTCTCTCATTAAAGCTCTTACTGAAACAGCAGAAATTTAATTAAAATTGTTAGTCCTGAAAACCTTTAGTCAGTCCGAGTCAAAAATTCTGCTTTTTTCAGCGTTTGCGGCTGTATCGGCTTCTTATCTAAACCAAAGCTCCAGCTTTACTCAGATTTGAAATTGTCCTTTTAGCCCATTTCTGTGACACAGTCTTGTTTGATTTACAGATGTTAGGCAATAATATCCTGCGAATACTTGCCAGTAGTGACCTGTCCATAATGACGATAAGATAGAGCATGCAGAACTCTGCAACCACTGCTTTTTTGCCTCCCCTTTCATCCAAGCTAGGCAGCAATCACCAGAGATGGTAAACACCATATTCCCTCAAACAGGGCTACAGTGGAATGTTTTTGCTTGGTTTTTTGCGTCCCACATACAGGAATGGAAACGTTCCAGCAATTCTAAATGCGACTGAAAATTTTGTACAAAAAGCTGTAAAGTTTTAAATACTTTTTTCCCCTTCCAATTTTGAATCATCTTTTATAGTCTCAGAGATGACATGGAGAGAAAAATAAATTATCTCTTAGCAATGGCCTCCAGTTCCGCAGAAACAAACTGTGCTTTCTGCCTTTCTAATTACACCTGCACAGACCCCTTGGGACACGGACTGGCCTTCCTGATCCTTGGAGTGGTGCAAATCATGTCTTCCTCAATATCGGATCGAGTCTCTGGGCATTACTCTGCGGTTCTCTGGCCGTGTTTCTGCAGCAGGACCACTTCATTTTGATGCCTGCAGGGTTTCTCAGCCTGAGGAACTCTGACCAGCTAGTAAGTTGGAAAGAGTAAAATACCATCCGCCAGTCAAAGCATTTCTTTTGCTGCGAAGTACAGGGTAACAGACAAAAAAACCAGCATAATCAGCACATGCACAGATCTTAGGTATATTACTCTGCCTCTTTCTGTAATTCCTCTCTGTCATGAAAACACTTATCTTCTGGTAGGAGGAGCAAACTCATCAGAGACAATCTGTTTGTCACTGCTTCTTGAGCATCTTCACCCAAATGACTCAACCCTTGCCTTTTTTTTTTTTTTTTTTTTTTTTTTTTTACGTTAGAAGTGCTTGCAGTGTGATAAAGATTGGTGGGATGGCTAAAACAGCATAAGAGCATGGTTTTTTCACTTTTTTTCCCCCAAAACTTCCTCTTACTCTTCTGGCAACTTTTTTACATTATGCCAATCCGGAAGGAAAGCTAATAAGACAGTGGAAATACTCAAAGCCAGTTTTCTGGAGAGAATAACACAGCAATCAGGTTCAAGTTCTGTTGCACCTGCAGGGACATTTTCTTGAAGTGCAGCTTACTGAAAAGCTTGGCGGATTACAGACCCTTGTTTTCCAACTCATCCCCTAAAACAATCTCACTGACTTCTCTCAGACTATTATCAAAATATCCAAACTGGGCTCTGAGTGATAATACGTCCTGCTTTCATTCACATTTTATTTGCTTGCAGAACAAGCCATCATCCTACTTTGCCTTCATCACAGTAAATTCTATATGGGGAACAATTTTATGGGCAGCCTCTCCCACTTCCAATTCAGCTTAATTTCTCAGTGTAATAGTCCCCTCCATCCATGTCTTTGAGAGATGCAGATACACTTCACACAAAGATTCATCCAAAATTTGAATCCCAGTCTTTGGACAGATTCTTATTGCTACTCCAAGCTGTACCCACCATGAACAGCATAATGAAGATTTTTTTTAACCACAGCAATACAAGGAAAACAGCAGCAAATATCTCTTTACTTGCAGATACCTAACGGTTATTCCCACTGCATAAAAACAGAGAATGAAGGAGATGAAGGAGATGGAGCACATCCTCCAGAAGACAATTACAGAGTAGGAAATAGGCTGTTCATGACCTCAGTCTTTTTTCTCACAATGAAAAGCCTAAGTGATCTATATTAATTCTATAGTGGATGTGATTAAAAAGTACCAAAATATTTTTCAAAAAAACCACTGTCCTGGTTTGAGGTAAAACAGAACCAATTTTCTCTTCAGTAATTTTACTTTTTAGCTGGGTCTCTTCTAACTAACTTAACTCTGAAATTAACAGTATATTGTGCAGAAACCATTCGCTCTCAGAGCGATAAGACCTGATTATGCCAAGGTATGGTGTGCAGAGAGGCTCCTGCTTATACTTACTGCTATAACAACCAAGGTCAGCTAACTTCATTACTTGCCCCGTTAGAGGGTCAGAAGCAGAAAAGCGTAGAGGGGTCACACCTGTAGGGAGGAGTGGACAGGAGAGGTGACCCAAAACTGACCAAGAGGGGTATTCCATCCCATCTGCCCCACACTCATTATAAAAGCTGAGGGATCAAAGGATCAGCTCTCTTTCTTCAATGACTGACGTCCAAGGAGGACCCTGTCTGTTCGTCTGCCTTTGATCCCGACCTGTGCATTCCTGACTCCAGATCTGGAATCCAACTCCTGTCCATCACTGAGTCCAGTTCGGACTTTCCCTGTGCCTGCTGGTGACGTGATCCTCATCCTGGGAGCTTGATATGGTTTTGCATATATTGTATACTTTTATTATTATTATTTATTATTATTTCATTATTTATTAATATTTTCATTAAAGTAGTTTAGTTTTTTCCTAAGCTCATAAATCTCTTTATCTCTTCCTCTCTTTGGAGATGGGGGGAGAGGGGCCATCTGTCATTCTGATTGGCCAATCCTGGCCAAAACCACGACAATCACAAACCAAACCCTCCTGAAATTTTCAGTCATATTTTAACGACAGAGGATCTGATGACGTTGAGATGTTGAGAGATTCTCCTGTGTACTCCTTTGCAGAAGAATGACTGAAACTTTAAGATTTTCCATTCTGCCTAAAATTCTAACTTGTGCAGAAAGTGTTCTTCACCATAGGATGGATTTTCTCACTTTGGGGAGAAAAAAGGGAAGCTTATCCTTGATTTCTTTTACATAAAGGATCTCCTTACCTTTTACTTACATTAAGTTAATCCCTTTGAAAATCAGCTATTACACATCAAGTGTTAAAACTAAAATATAAAAATTGGAAAAATAGTCCCAAATTAGATTCCTTGAGTACTGGTTACAGGAAAGAAATTATCATGTTCCTGGTACACAAAATACAATACTTGATTCACAGAAAGTCCCACCTTTTAAAAAATATTAATAAAACATCAAAGCCTCATATTACTTCAGAAATCCACACCAGATTCAAGCACAGATGTGCAATTAAAAGAAAGAGCTAATTTCTGTAAGGAGGTGCTCTACTCTTAAAGACACCTTTATGTAAGCGATATTTTTTTTCTTCCAAATTCAAACCGTAACTGTGTGTTAAGTGAAGAGTAAAATCTCTAGCTTGGCTTCAAAATGGCAATTTTAAGTCTTAATGACCTTCACATAGCACTTTTGAACATCACATTAAAAAGATAAGCCTTTGAAAACTTTGAAATGTGGGTAAGTAGGAAATATTTGAATAAGTAATTATGAAGGCTAAAGAGAAGAATGATATATAACATCACTAGGCCATATTCAGAGAAATACATTAGGTCTTGCAGAATCAGTTGTTCTTTAAAAAACCATATTCGTATAAATGTGTGTTGCAGGTAATAAGCATATGCATATATATCATTCCAAAAACTCCTGTAAGGATAATGCTCACAAAACAGTAATGTTAAAGCCTCTGATTCAGCACAGCACTTTTGTTTCAGCATAATTAACCACATAAAGTCCAGCTCAAGACAACTGCCTCACTCAAGGAGTGCTCTCAAAAATAACTACACATCTGCCATAAACAGATGTCAGTAGGGTCAAATCCATTTTTTTTAATCAACGTAAGTTTAACATTCTAGCTCTAAGGATTGAGGACCTAGCTAATGCAAAGTATTTTGGAAATAAGAAAATAGTTCTTCGCTGCTTGAATATGAAGAGCTGAGTATCTCAGAGCTGCCTCTGAAATTTTATATCTAAATTCCCATGTAATTTAAAAAAGGCCGGTGACTTCAGATTCCCTAGATGACTCTGGAAATTTCAGCCACAATTCCTGGAAAGTTAAAGCCAACACTGCTACGGTTTATTTTAAGGCACTGGGCGCACTGTGATTTGTTTGACTTGCAAGTTGCAGCCTCCCTAAAATGAGATGTACATGCATGATATCCTCATAAACTGGATTAAAAAACAGTCCCTGCTGAACAACATTACCATTCATAATTTAAGGGTGAAAAGGAAAGCAAAGAGATCCCATTCTGTTGCAGTTCAAAGCAGAAACAAATATTTATTTCAGTCGGCAAGCTACTGTGCTGCCAGAAGAGCACATAGCAAAAAGGTGTAACAGAAAAGGTTCCACATATCTCAGTTAGAAGGTCCTATGTATAGTTGGGTCATTTGAGGTTTTTAGTAACAGTAGAACTTTAATAGGGTTAACTAAATAAGGTTGTAATTGTGACCTCCAGGGATGTCTAAGCCACGCTACCTATCAGGGTTTCCCGTATGTGCGCATTTTTTTAATTTATTTTATTTTTACAAACATAAAACTGTTCTGAAAATTATTACAGGAAAAAAAAAAAAGAAGTAAAAAAGGAGGAGGAGAAGGAGTAATGCTGTAATGATTGTTAATCAGTATCTTTCACATGAGAGTTCCTACAATATATATTGCGGGATGCAAAGCTCCCAAAAGAAGGATAGTCTATTATCAGCTCATGTACTCAACATCATGCCTAAAAGTTGTGTAATTTTCTACAGCATAAAAAAAAGCCAAGCAGACAGGATTTCTCTAGTAACCTTAACAAGTTTTGAATGTCTTTACAGTGTGGGCTTAAACATCCTATACAAGGTCTGAGCTTCAAATAAAGTTTGGTTTGTTTTCAGTGGTAGAAATATAGCTGCATTGAGAGTGAGGATTATAAAAGAAAAACGTTCTGCTTAATTTTAAAATGTAATGGATCAAGTGTTTTTTATACAGCTCGTCTGACTTTATTTGGTGAACTGGGACATCGAATTATTTTATTATCTCGTATTTTTTAAACTGTTGCCAAGAGCCAGACTCCCTTTACACAGTGGAAGCTGTACCTATTTACACCAGCTGAGGAGACTATCTAATAATATTTTTGAAGAAACATGAATGAGCTGTACATGAAAAAGAATGTGAAGTAGTGAATATAAATTTTGCATGCAGGGGCCCAGTTCCTCGATTTGAAAATGTAACAACAAAACTTTACTCACAATGCTGGCAATCAATAATTACAGTGCAGCTAACTTCCAGTCTACCTGTGCCAGGCGCCTCAGCTTTGGGGCTGTAGAGGGTTTAAATCCAGATTGAACCCAAATTTTGCCATTTGGTTAATAATTAGCATATCAAGTCATTTTAACGTTTACAGCAAACACAGCAACATTGCTGAAAATCTTAATTATAGAATCAATATAAATTGAAGCACAGTAATTGTCCTCCTCTGTCTGAGCCAAGTCAGTCATGGCTTCTCCTACATAATCTCATTGGGTTGCTCAGGCCTCCCCTCGGCCTCCTCTTCTAAATATCTGAGGATCATAGAGGTGAGGTCATTTCATCACTCCTTGGGAGGAAAGAAAGAAAAAAAAAAAAAAAAGAAAAGAAAAAAGGAGGGGGGAAAAAAGCAAAGCGTCTGCTAAAATCCGACTTCATTTGATTTACTCTCCAAGACTGTTTTTTATTAAATATGTTTGACTGCTATCTCTAATTAAATGTAGAATTAATTTTGGCAAACTAACCACAGATGCAGTTTATGTTCAATTTTATCAGACAGATTTATTTATAAGCTGTCAACTTCTTGAAAGACTTCATTTTGGAGCAGTTTTAAATTGCTAACAGTAGCTGTAAATGGGGCTACTGTTCTCTGGAAGACTAAAGAAGAAGTATGCTATAAATGTCCATTCCATCTGCGAGGAATCATAAAACAATCACATTCCTTTATATTTTTTTTTCTCCCCTCTCCCCCCCCCCCCCCCCCCCCCTCCTTCTTAGGACCTTTATTAAATTAGTTCAACTCAATTAAAAATAACTTCAAAAACATTTCAGGGCCCTTTGTTTCAGGGAATACTTGGAACTCTCTGCACGGAACGTCACCCTTTTAACTAATCCCTTTTGGGGAGTGGAAGAGAATAGTGGTATTGTGACTTCAGACAGTGCTTTCAAGGGTCTCTACTGTACCGAATTGAGGTCACCGCCAGACAATGCCCAACACCCAATAGCCATTCAGGCGTTCTTCACAACTCTATCAAACGTGTCTTTCTTTCTTGCGCGCGCTTTCTCTCGTGGCAAAGTCACAGGACAATGGAGAAAGCCTCCAGCACCATTTATGGTCACCATATTTGCACATGACAAAGTCTATTCTTCCTGGTTTGCCAATTCCGCGGTAAAAAAGAATGAACCCTGGATAGATTTTCCCACCATTACAGTTGTTCAAACGTAGCTCAGATTAAAAAAAGAAATCTCTAAAAACAACAAAAAAAGCCCGTCTAAGAACAGTAAGTGCTGTTTGAGAGAGTAGCTACTCCAGTCCTTGCTATTTTGGTATACAGGGACAAGATGTGGAGACGAAGTGGAAGATTAAATATGCTACATTATAGCCTGCATATGCGTGGCTGAGTATACAGTTTAGTGCGAAATGGAAATGAAGGATAAAAAAGAAGCTATTATTTTTCATCGTATCGTTTGCCATTAGCCCCGTTAGAAAACTCACTGTTTAAACAACAATGCAGAAGCTCGCATGCACGATTTGGTTTTGCTTGGAAAGGTTTAACTGCTTCAATTGCAAACAACAGCAGCAGCAAATCAATTACTGTGCATTTGCGCTGGCTACTGCTGCTATTTCCGAAGATGTACCTCAGAAGTTTTACTCCTTCAACAGATGAGGATGAGAGAGAGACAGAGTGAGAACGTTGCACTAGATACGGCGAGCTTGCTGCCAAAAAGATTTTTATTTTAAATATGCGTTTTTATTTTAAATATGCGCCAGAGATACAGTATTCTTCACAACCTAAAAAGATCTGAATGAAAATGTGCTGCTGTTTAAAAAGACTGTTTATAACCAGTACTTAACTTGACATTTGCACTGCCTCACCCACGCACCTCCAAAACACACACATCTTTTTTTAGTTAATCAGAAATCATGAACCCCCCACCCCTCCCGCCTGACAACACAGCAACCTAACCTGCAGACAGTCAAATGCCATTAAACTCATCGTTAGAGAATAATTTCAGAATATTCACCCTGTAATGACCCAACGCGTTTTCTTCATTTCTATTTCTGACCCTTATGGCACATTTTCCCCTCCATTTTTCACCATGCTGTTTTCACAGCATTAAGCTGCTACAGACTCCTTCCCAAAAAAATGATCCCCAGCCTCACGACACAAATCCTGCCAGTGTTAGGAGCTCTGGAAAGTGCTTTTCTTCCCCCTCTTTGCCCCTCACACCACCGGAAGGGAGACAGCTGTGGCGAGCAAACCTGAAAGCTGCATCTACCCATTCTCAGAAGCTCTAGCATGGAAAGGGCACGGTCAGCCATACCTATGATATACGATCACTTGGCACAGCATGAATTACAGAACAAGGGCTTCAACTAGATGGCTGGGTGTTTTTTTCCACCAGGATCAAATATACTTTAACTGAATTATGATACTAAGCCTCCCTGGAACAGTTATCTCAAGAAACTAGCATGATGCTAGGGACCAAATTCTGCTTTCACTCACAAGGAAAACAAACAAGTACTTAATCCCAGCCCACTTTAGGAAATCCCATAAGTATGGGCTTAATTTTAAGAACCTTCCCCAGTATGAATGTTCATCTGAGTAAGAGACTCAACGTATAATTCAGACTGAAACCAATGGTGCATTAATGTCTAGGAGAATCTCAGGATCCATCAGGAATGAGTTACTCACTTAACTGGTAAACCTACACAAGCTATATGGATGAAAAGCTCTATAGAATGATAAACCATATTGCTAATATATATAAAAAATAACTATAGCATATTATATTTAAACAGTAAAATGTATGTGTTGGAGTACTGATACATGGATTCCAGACATGTGGAGAAGACAGCCAATTTTTTAATACCACTAAGTTACTTCCAAATTTGCTCCCCACATTTTGATTGTATGCAGACCCAGAAACGAGTGAGTCAGTACCATTAGTGCATTCTTATTTGATAGAGTAAAACTTAACTATCTGATTGTACATGTGAGCATCACCTACGGTCTGATAGCCAAGGGCTTCTGCCTACAAATGGCAGCCTGAATCAAACTGCAGAAACAAACTAAGAGGCCAGAAAAAGGACTTCTAGAAAGTTTGCTGGTCAATATTATTTCTTTCTGTATTAAAATAAAATAAAATAAAATAAGGAAGTGCATCTAAAAAGAAAGACTCTCCGATGAAAGAATATAAGATTTAAAAAAATCTACTTTGAAAATGTGATAGTACAGCATTTAACATGTATGTGCTGTATTGAGCCTGCCTTGAAAATTGCTCAGCTAGGTAAATATATGCTTAGGTGTTTTCTTAACATGTTTTACTTGTGTTTACTTACTTTTCATAATAAAAAATAAGACAATATCTTCAAGAGATGGACCATATACTCTTTGGAAGCTTCATTTCTGGAGCTTCTATATTAGGTCTTCTTCTAAGCCACAAAAAGGGCTTTTGTTCGCTACCTAGTGCATAAGTTGACTTTGAAATCTCTCCCAAGTCCCCAAAACACATGGCAAATCCATAATTATTTAGCCCTGCTCTTTGTGACTGATGTTTTTACTAAATCTAACATACTTAGAGAAAAAGAACTGTTCAACATCAGTTGGGTCCTAGAAGAACCTTTTGCAACTAACACTCCATCTAGCAATCAAAAAACACAGGCACAAAGGAAGGAAAATGCAGAAATAGATGGAGCACAACTCTAAGCCCCTATAAACGAGTATTTTATTTTTTTTCAGGAGCTGATCTAAAATATCACTGATAGATATTTCTAGATATTTCTATATATAGAAATCTGAAAATATTCAATAAAAATATGCAACCAGTTCTTTTACACTGAGCCCTGGGTCACAGCTCAATCTATCCTTGCTTCTGACTAGCAATGACTGAGTAGAAGACAAGCCGACACCCCAGAGAAGAGGTGTTTATTTTCTCAGCCGTTGCTGGTGCTGTGCATACTCAGCCCTGAAGATGACTGCAGCCCTGCAGGTGATGGTCTCCTGGTTATGGCTTGACAAGCTGAAATGCTTCATTCTGGGAAAAGCTACTGTTGGGTGGGCTAAGGAAGTACTACTCTCAAAGAAACTGCTGAATCTACTAAATCCAATATTATTTATTTTTATAATCAAAAGCTAATGTGAACCATATTCATATTCAAATCACACGTGTTTTAAAAAAAGATGCAACAAATTAAAACCAATTACAAGTGAATAAATAAAGCATACAGCCCCTCATCAAGATCGTAACTGTTTTTAGATCTCAGATTTAAATTCTCGTTTCAGACCCAATGCTTCTTTCCATTATACGATAGCACTTAACAAGTGGGAGGAGACAGGAATGAGAAGTCCAGCTTTGCCTTCTGGTAGGAGATCTCCCTTTATCCTCAATTTTTTCACCACCTGAAATGCACATCATTAACTTAGCAACACAACCGGCTGCTTGAACAAACGTCTGATGTGAAGACACAGGGCACTGATGATCTTTAGGCCAAAATTTTTCATGCTTTTCCATAGCTGCACATATGCAGGCTAATTAAAGCGTTGCTGGAAAAAAACCCTCCATCCTTTACAGTTCATTTCCTACAGGTATCTAAAGGATTGCGGGCTGGGTGTTTGCACAGTTATGCTTCTTTGAAAAGGCTGGGGCCAGGTGGCAGCAAGGAAGGTTGCTTCTCTGTTCCTCTTGCCCTGTCCTGGAGGGAAAAAGCACCCCCTCTCTAGGGTCATGCTGCTGGGGGGCAGGCAAAGGGGGCGAGAGAGAGAAGAGCCCGAACTCAGGATGCCTGTGCAGTTCCCAGGGAGTCTCCCCAAGAAGCAGCACCCTGGCTGAACAAGGAGATGATGCCAAGTCCCTCAGGTGATGAAAAGAGATTTTTCTTGTCTCAGACAAGACTGTGGACAGTTTGCTACAAGAGAGTCACAGCACTGATAGGCTTAAAGCAAGACTGAAGGGGAGAGCCTAAACAACACGGAGCCATTAGGCAGGAGAGAGATATTCATAAGTCAGGTTTTCTATACCATTTAACCTAATTCTTTTGAGTGTCGTCTATTTTTTTTTTTCTTTAAAATATACACACACATAAGTGAAAAAAAAAAAAAAGGTCTTTGTTTCTTTAAGAAAAATCTGGATGCAGAATTTAAAATGTCTTTTCTATCCTTCGGGGAAGCTCAGTCAAGTCAAGTCCTCCCCCAAAGTCTGGCTGAGTCACAGTCCCGTGAGAGGACGGATGCCAGGCAAGGCGCGGAGCTGCAATGAGAGGGGTGTGTGACCACACGGCTGCTCCCTCGCCACAAGCAGCGACAACTGGTGTCCCAGCAGGCAGGGCCAACGTGGGAGCGTTACAGACTTGTCAGTGGCCACCAACAAAAGCGGGTGAACTCTGATGCTCTTCTACCAGGTGAAATGTATAGGGACCTGGTTGCTCTATAATAGCGTTGGAGTGAGTATTATTTAGTTGTTCAATCTTGCTTGATGAAACCACCGCAGACCGGGTGTTGGGTCTGCAGTGGGGATCACTCTTAGGAAGGCAAAAGCATGATGCCCATAGGTGAGAAGAGGAGCCTCAACAGGAGAACAGCCAATAACAGTTGAAAAATGTTGCCTGTTCCAGAGGTAGGAACATGTAGGGGAGAATAACAGGCACTAGATTTTCCTTTAAGTTGTTCATGGTAATCTATTTAGAGACACCTTGGAAACCACTGAAATTGAGTCAATTCTTACTACACTTTTAAACTCAGATTAGACTCAAGAGTTACGCCTTTATCGTTATGGGATTCAGGAACCTGTCTTTCTGACATGCCCTTTATGGAGGAAAAAAAAAAAAAAAACAAGCAGAATAACCCACTGTTTTGCTTAAGATACAGTCAGCAAAATCTAAAAGGATGTCAAACACCACCAAGTAAGATAGATAGGCACACAAGGTGATTGATGGATTTTTTTTCAAACTGACTACATCCAGGATGTTTATGTACTATGGAACACTGAGACACCTTTAAAATCACACATGCACAATACAAAGTGACAGATGAAGAAAGGTATATTCTAAATTTTAAAAATTATGATTTTTGAAGTGAAAAGATATTTATGAGTGTTAAAGCGCAAACTTAGAAGGACTTCTGGGTATGTAAGTCTACCAGCCAAGCTAGAACAACATGACTTGCAACCTCCACAGTTAGAAGGTAACAAAAACTAGTTAAAACTGCTTTTAGTCCAGTAAGTTTCATTACCTTGCAGCTGGGACAGGCTACCACACCCAGACTGGGACCGACAATACCCTTCACTAAGCGCTGGCTCAGCCTGCCGACCTGTTGAGTTGCAGCAAATCATTTGTATCTAAGGGCTTAAATATTTGTGTATACACAAATACATCCATGCACCTGATGTCTCAGAGCCTCTTTATCTCAGGGAGAAGCAAGCTTTCAAAGGTGCTCAACTTCAGTGCTCCCTTGCTCTGAAATCACTGGAGCTCCACAAGGACGGCAGGATCAGTTAATACATACAACTTTATCAGTTCTTTTTTTTGAATCCTGAGGAGCTCTTTTCGTGCTGCTGGATAATACCATGCAGTGCTCATTTCTGGTCTGATAGCATCCAAAGAACTTTCTGGCTCACTTTTATGTTTCTGGAAAGCTTCTATTACAGGAGACCTTATAAATATAAATTAATGTGATCCCCTGTAGAGAAAACACACAAGATCATGAGTCCCTTTAATAACACAAAGGGGATACCTGAACATAAGTATAAAGATATATTAGTGCTATGTTTTCTTTTTTATGAGAACAATTTAGTTTTCCCCTGTCCTTCCAGCCAGACTTGGCTTGTGTGATATTGAGAGAGAAGAATCGTATACTTTCAGAATGGCTGACAGTCTGCTTTAGGCATTATATCCAAAAGCAAATCAGCAGCAGCAAGGAAATTGACATTTAGAGAGAGAATAAATTACAGGACATTGAAATATCTGTACTGGAGCTGTAAAAAGTAGCAAAAAAAAACAAAGTAAAAAAAAAAAAAATCACCTGATACTAGTGGGGGAGGCAAGAGGAGGGAAGAGGAAGATGAAAGGGAGAAGAAAGTTTTGTTTTACGCACCACGCCTAGTCCAAAAAGACAAAATAGTATACATGCAAAACACTACAAAGATTTCAAAATCTGGTGCTCAAAAGTTAGGACATACAGAATTATAACTGCCTATGCTACCTTTATTTGGCCCCATCATGTAGATGCATTGCAATAAAATAGCTTCATGACCACAGATTATTTTTCCGCAAGCTCCCTGTACCCATGCACAGAACAAATATTCTTGCAGAACGAATCAAGCAGGGGTGGTTCAGTGAGGACGTGGTTTGGGGGGTTTGATTCATTTGTCACAGATTGTATAGGTACGTTGTGAATAAGGTGAGGGATGGAAGGAAGGAAACAAAAGCTCACGTTAGCAGAAAGACAGGTGGGTCCTGCTCAGGAGGGCTGGATCCCCTCCTTGCCACAGCTGACACCAGGTCACCCGTGTAACTGAACTCCGTCTTCCTCGTTTTCTGGGTGTGGGACTTGAAACTGATACGCAGAACTACTGAGCGCTCACAGCTGCAACCTGAGTCATTTGATGCATTACTCTGAATATAAGAAGTGCTAGATAAGGTTTACTATTGAAAAGGAATACATAAAACGAGATTATTGTTTGTATCTTAAATTGCCGTGGATGCACAACATTAGCAAAATTTCTGCTCCCTAATTTCCCCGTCTGTAAAACGGAGCTTTCTCCTCTTCCTCAGCTTCCCAACACTCCTATTGTGATGATAAATTAGAAGTTTGTGATGTACTCAGATATTCTCTTGAACAGTGCCACACAAAAGATTATGAGAAAATAAATAATTCTGTCTTCAGAGCAAGAACGGTATGTGATTGAATGGTAAGTATAGTTCTACACACTGTACAATAAGGAATAATGCAACATTGAACAGTTGCTCATTAATTGACCATCTTCATTCTGTGTGGTCAATGAGGCTCTGTGTAGAAGAAAAATTGTACATGATCATATAATTGTAGACTGTATCATACATACAGATGGAAGAATCCTGAAATGAAATTATACAGAAAACACAGTGTTAAGCAATGTAATTAAGAGTGCTTGACTTTGCAAGCAATGTTATTTTAACACAGCTTTTGTGTGCGTAATGTCCTACATTTTTCAAAAAAGGCAAGCAGTTTCACCGTATTTATCACGCTGCCAACGACATATTCATGATCTGGCTCATGACCTCCAGCTCCACCTCCTGCACCTCCAGTCTTCTGCTAATGGCAGTAACCGAGAGTAAAAATAAACTCATACCTGTGTAGCTCTCACACAGTGAATCTTCCACCGAAGTTTCAGAGACACCTGATGTTAGCAAAAGGAAGGGTGTCCATTCCAGGTTCCTGAAAAAGGGTACTTGTTCTGCCCTCTTCCCTAAACCCTCCCTACTTTATCTAACTCCATCTGTTCCCCACTCCTCTTTCAGTTCTGTCCTAGTCTTCTTGTCTATCAGCATTAACTCACAATCTTCACTGTCCAAGACCAAATCTTCCCTATACTTCCAGCCCTTCTATCTTGGCATATCTCAAAAGCACATAAGGTAGACATATATGGGCACATAAGGTAGACATACATGGCCACATAATCAAGGGCATAGCAAAGACACATCCCTGACTTGGAGACAGCCACCTGGCAAATTCTGTCTTTGCTTCATTACTGTGGAGTATTATCTGAATAAAAGCCTACTGGTTTCTCATTTAAAAAAAAATAAATACGAGTGAACCAAATATTTTCTCTCATATTATTCAATATAAGAACAGTAAACAAACGAGAATGAGAGTGTGAGGTCAGACCAAAGGTCATTCCTGCCCAGCATCTTCTCTATGAGAGTGACCAAAGCAGATGTCTAGGGAACAGCAAATTTAAATAAATCAATAAATCTGCCTGAGGCAGATATTCAACACTTCACAGTCTTATAACAGGACGTGTTTGACAACTTCAAAAATATTTTTCTTCTGTAGTACCCTATAAATCTTAGTTACATTCACAAAATTCCACTAGAGATACCATAATTGCTGAGACCAGATAATAACATATAATGGGAGAAAACAGATAGTTCCTCAAGGAACATGAACAATAATGCTTCTGGTACATCACCCACCCTTCCAGATAGTCATTTTATCTGCTTGTGAAAAAGATGCAGGTAAGAAGTTTACTTTTATAAGAACTTATATTCTCCTTCCCCAAGATACACAATCGTCCACCTCATCTTTCTACTCTCATACAATTTACGTAGACAAAGAAAGAGGCCTTCTTGTGGTTTTGTGTTATGTGTTCTTACGCTGAAGATGCAAACTCACCCCCATTGGTCAAGTGTTACAATTGCAAACCTGAGCTACTATCCCTGTTTAGGCTGTTCCCAAAGGCCCCAGGTTCTTGGTTAACATTTCTGACTAACCCTGGCCTGCCCAGTGAAGTGACACATTTTTCCACTATGAACTAATTAATCTTCTTCAAAATGAATCAAAATAAGAAATATAAGAAATGGAGGGAAGGGGGGAGGTTGGGGGGTGGGGAGAGAAAAAGAGAGAAACTATAGCTAAAATAAATCCAGAGTGGTCAGAAGAAAAATAAAGCACCTTGTAGTCAGAGCAGCGCTGTGGACTCCTTCCCTGGTGGTTGCTCCTCCACAGCCGCTCACATAAAGCGAGATGTGTGGCGGCGGCAGTGGCACGTACCCCATGTCTGATACTGCACTGGTCCGCAGCACCATGCTGTTGTGTGTCTTCAAAGGAGAGACAGGTTAGAAATGCTGGGAGGGAGAGGAGGAGAGACTAAGCAGGGCAAAGAGCAGATGTGGGAAAGACAAGTGAGTCTCCTAGCATCTCTTTCACTGAAGACTTGATGTTTTATGAAGACTGTGGCCAACCTCATAAAGAAAAGCTGAGAAACATACCATGGAAAAGCAGATTTATGCCTTTTCCCCAGGTCTCACCCAGGGGACCTGCTGCTATTGAGTCCTGGGGGTTTTGCTTTCCACAGGTTTTGAGCACTCAGAGTGCGGATGCCCTACCTGTGGCCACAGTTCTCCCATCACACCACAGGACTGCTGTGGGTCCAAATCAGAGGCCAATTACAATTATCAGCAGGGGAAGGCCAGCTCAAAAATCTGGGCTTCGTACCTACCAGAGGTTCCTGAGTTCTTCTGTGTGCATTGGGAAATGTTGGCCCTTACTTCAGGAAGCCAGTACTGTCACCAGCATAATACTACTGACTTCCTTATCGAATTGTATCTGTAAACATCCACCCGTGTGAGCAGCTGAGAGGCTCTATTTTATAAGGTCTTATCCAAGCAAAGTCTCAATAGCAACTTATGGGTTTTTTTAAAGCAGAAAAAAATGTAAGGTTCTTGTGTCAGGGTGTGAATGAAGGTCTCCAGAGACTCCAAGTGTTTTGAGTCTGTGGTCTGCGATGCATCTTACGAAAAAGGAAAAAAAACAAACCATGTTGCATTTTATGGACCTGATGTGGATCGCAGTGTCATTATTATTACACTGCCTAACTGCAAACAACTAAACCAAGGGGAACAAACAGGGAGACGAACAGGAAATGAAGAGAGAGTAAAGATTATTCGTTACAAACAATAACGATGTCCTGGAGGAAACAGTAGAAGAGTTACTAATTGGAGAATGCCTCCTCACTCTCTGAATCTAGGCTGGAAAAGTTTATTCTTTCCAGGACTGAACATATGATCAAAGGGGATAGTAAAAGTCCACAGCCTTAACAGAGAGGGCAGTCGAGCAGATATTGAAAGGGGAGAGAGGAAAATGCTCCTCAAGGTCTCTCTGCTTCTCTCGGGCAAAAAGCAGGGATTCTAGGTCAACTAGGGTTTATCCCAGACCTTCCCTTCTTGTTTTAACATTTTTGTCTGCCTGCAGTTTACTGTTCTGTGCAAAAATAATGCTTTGCTTTTAAAAAGCTGTTCTGAGCCACTTTAAACAGAAACTGCAGTCGGAAACAGGAGAAATAGAGGAACATGTAAAGAAGACAGTTCCTTGTTTAAAAGAGCTACCTGGACCTGTCAATGAAGGATGTACTGAAAAAAAAAACAAACGCAGGTCTTTTTGTGACTGTGAAATAAGAAAACTTAAATCTCACTGATTTTCCAGGTGTCTATGCATACTTCTGTAGATTTATATGTAGAGTAACAACACCACCGAACAAGTATAAATCCAGGCCTGACCTCTGTGGTTTTGTCCCATCCTTAAAAGCAAAGCCATGCAAGACCTGAACAACTTCCAGGTTTGCCCACACAAAACTTGAACTTTGTGATGTGAAAGGAGGCCCCATGGGTTCAGAAAGGCACCGGAACTGAGTCAATCTTTTGAGGTCGGCTACTCTCTGCCTCTCCCACACTTTTCGTTGGTATTTCAAAACTATCAGAGTCTGTGAGATACCATCTATCTAACAGTGGTTGTGGCCACCAACTTTCTTCTCTATAACCTCTCCCCGTTTTTCCTACGTAAGAGTCTTAAATGAAGTTTGTTCCAGACTATTAACCTATGACAGAAGACTGCAGAGATAAGATTTCACTGACATATAGAACAAAGAAAAAGAAAGGGTGTGAAAATTGCAATGACAAGGTTGCCTTGGTAGTTCGAGATCTATGAAATGAAATGAAATAAAATATCTGACAAACGTCTGGATAACACAGGCTGGGCACTAATCACTTTGGTTGAGTCAATCAGAACTGCATTTAACAGAAAGCACAAAAGATTTACAAACCCAGCTCCTTAACTGTAACATCTAAAATTTATCCATTACGGTGCTGCTTTAAAGAATAAATGATATAAGCCTTGCTACAAAGATGTATATTCTCAAACTACAACATTCCTAAAACAGGCAAAATAAATATTCCATTACACTGAAACCAGTTCAGATTCCATCTATAAGAAGAAAAGCTATGATGTTGGGAAAGCTATCTACATAACAGTTAAACTGATTAAACTAGTCTCATGGGTTAGCCATGTTTTGACTGTGTGCCAAAAATAATCTTTCATCTTTGGCTGGGCAAAAAGTTTTCACATATTCTGAAGTGAAGATGGTTTTAAGCTCAACATGCCACAATTCTGCAGAAAAAGGAGGAGGACTGAAATTAGAGCCAGACTGAAGGGAGTTATTTTCATACTTGCTGTTGTTGAGCAGAAGCAAAACATCGAACGCAAAACCAAGGAAAAAATTTGAAGGCTTGCATACAAATATCAATCTCTGTGGAGAGTTTTTACTGAAGTGCCTGTGGTAATGCCTAGTTTGACACCAACTTGGCAAAAGTCTCAAGCTGTATTTCCTTCTGCACAGATTAACTTAATACAACCACACACATACACACTGAGCACCAATCCAACAAGGATGGTGCTTACATTTCCCCCAAATTTTTGTGCCCTAACTTCTGGCCCAGCAAGTGGCATACTTCTTTTCTGCTGCAGAGCAGACGTAGGTTCAAAATTATCTAGTTTGCCAGCTAGTGTCTTTGAAGCCCAGCTGGAAACCCTCCTCCCTCAGAGGTACCTCCTCTGAGGAGCACGCACCAGGAGTGATGGGATGCTTCAGGGATTTGCTGTTCCCTCTAAGGTGTGCCAAGATACCTGTACGCCCCTTGCATCCTCAGAGTTTCAATGTACTCAAACTCCTCCCCTACTTCATATTGTACATTCCAGGTTGTCATACAGCAAAGATACATAACCCCATAGAAAAGCATATGAAAGCGAAAGAAACAAAGAAGCTGCAAAGCGAACAGGATAGGAGAGATACTACATGGTTTGTTTTTTTCCTAGAATCCAGAACACAGTCTTTTGCTTGGGACAAAAAAAAAAAAAAAAGAAAAAAAACTCTAAATGAATGGGTCTTTTTTTCCCATTGTTGTTTATGACCATAATTTAGCAATGCATTTACTAGCCACTGTAATCGTCAAACAGGCCTTGACAATTAACAAAGAGACCATGAAAATGAAAGTAGTGAAATGGAAATGAATCACAGCTTCACCACAGCAGAAAACATCTTTCTGAAGAAAGACAGACTAGAATGAACACTACTCCAAGTAAATTACATATTAATTAAATGAATTACCAGTGTTACTATTGTCCCACTTGGCTACTCACACGCATTTTACAAAAGGATCCTTGCAGCTTTAGGAGTGCCTGTCTTTTCACCACATACTTGTGGAATGTCTGCTTCCTAACTGGGATTCCTATTTCCAATAGCTGTGGATGACAGTAAATCCCTCTATACATCCCGCGGCAAATCAACCTTATGCAGACAATCTTCAGCAGTTATTTTGAACAGTGTCCTTCCATCATGACAACATATCCTATTTTTGGCAGAGGACCTGTCTAGTACTGCTTCAATACTGACAAGGAACAGGATAATACTTTAGGATAAACACAGGGAATATACTCCTCCTGCTCCGTTTTGTGGACTCCCTTTTAGACCACACAAGTGAGCTGGACCAACTACGTGTAGGTACAGTATTTTCAAAGGCATAATGCAAAGTCAGGTTCCCAGTCCCTCGCTCCAACATAATTCTCAAGACTCCAAAGTGTCCAACAGTTTCCCAGGAAGTCAGAGCACCAATGTGTGTGAACAGCTGTATATGGTTTTGAGGACCTACTTGTCCAGCAATTAAAAAAAAAATAATTCTCAGTTGGAAAAAGCAAAAGCACATCTCCCAAGTTTCCTTCCTCCCTCTGAATGAGACCCCTCACACAATGTGGAAGGCCCTTAGAGCATCAGGGTACCACGTGTGGTGAAGGTGTCCCAGGAAACAAAGCTGGCATCATTAGTGGTAAGATGGGGCAGGACCACCGGCTCCAGAAGTCAAAACACTGGATGCAGCTGGTCTGTTGACCCTGTGCGGTTTGCTGGCCACACTGATACACAGCAAATCATCTCAAAACAGAACTGTAGCTGTAGGTGAGCACGAGGCAGGAGCTAATTACAGACCTGATGCCCGGTGCCTGACGAAAAAGAGATGTAGAGTTTTAGCTCTACGTGCTTTCATTAGAAATTCATATTATATGGGGCAAGAGTTATAGAAAACCAAATTCAATTTCAAGTCTTTAAAATGTGCATTGTGTTCACAAGAACTTTCTGCTTAAATACAGTGTCACATTTATATTAACTACAGAGTGGCAAACAACCTTCTGAAATCCACCAGTAAGACTCCTTGCATCATTGCTAAGGTGCCAAATAGATTCTTTGTGGTCTCTGAATATGGGAGTGAATGGTATTAAAGAATCTGACTTCAGGACCTTTACACGTAACAAAAATTAGATGCTTAACAGGAATGACCTTAAATAAAATGTAAGAAAACCTGGGGGCCTCATATAAGCTGCAGCCCTATTTCCTTGGCATGTTGTCAACAATTTGCCAACAACAAAGGAAGTATCAAACCAGTATTTGGAGGCAAAAGAAATAAATACAACCAAATATGTAACTTAAGATAATTTTTCAAGCATTGTGGCTTCACAGTTGACAATTCTCAAAGGGAAATTGGCCTCCTGATGTTCAGGAAATGGGTGGTCTAATTACTAATCTGCTCAAACTATTTTCATTCCGAAATATTGTTAAAATCACTGTCATAATGGAACAAACATCTAGCATCAAATAACTTCCAGTAAACCCCAGAAGCACATAGATGCTCTCCCCTGGAAGAGGCATGAGGAGCCTTGCCCTTTCGGCTACATATCCTGCAAAAAAGGCTTACTGTGGATGAGCTCAAATTAAGACAGAACGTACTGACCTACCAAGCATTCAGTCCCAGCTTAAGCTGGGTCTTATATTCTGTACTTTATTACAGCACACAGCATTTCTCTCTGTGGTCGTGTTCTTGGCATAAATGAAGCCACAAATCACCATTGTTTAAAATTATTAAAGGTCTTTCTGCATCAGTATTATTATTAGCATTTTGGTTTAAATGAATAGTTTGCCATTTTTCAGCTACAGTCAAATAAATAAGACTCCAAATTCTGCTGGGAAAGGAAACCCCACACTGTCTCACTTGAATAGAAGGCCAACATGCATTTTTGGCTGCGCCTGTCAGTTTTCCCTGACTTGATACAGAAAATTCAAATGCCTACAGACAAATTAAAGTGGGAGCATAATGCATTAAAAGATTACTTGTGGGATGTTGACATTCAGATATGAACTTCACACCTTCATTTTATCCTCACGATGCAGCAAAATACAGTCCTACATCCTCAAACTCAGCAAACTCCGGGAAGCTCACTAAGGCTTGTATTGTGCAGCTCAACATTGCTATGTAATTTCTGCCTACTTCATACGAAGGAAAACTGGGCGTAGAGAAGTATTTGTTTCAAACACTTATTGAGGCCACACTGATGGTGTACTTTTAAACAGGACTGCATCTGTTTGCAGGTATCAAAACACTTGCTAGGTGGATTACGATAGGGTCAGCAGTCTTATTCTTCAACCTCAATTCTCAGTTGAGGTTGATGATAGCAGAAAGAAAATTTCTGTGTCTCCTTCCAGGAACAACAAAATATTTAGCAGCACTTTAGACAGCTTTGTCTTCCTCTTAGACAACAAACACCAAGAACTGCCAGAGAAAGAGTATTTACATGACCGACAAGGTGATCTGAACTTCAACTGGACAAATTCTGACCAACTGACAAATTCTTTGTTTCTGTTTTATATTTCAGTAGACAAAATGCTAAGGAAAGAAGCTGCGTGCGCTATATACAAAGCAATTCATGACCCCAAATGTAAATCTTGCTTCATCAGATAGCTTGGCTCTACAGTTAAAGTAATTATTTTTTTGAGTGTTGTGAACGTGTTAGAATGATGTATTTCATATGTATAAATTACCTCCTGCCTTGTAAGGTTATCATGAAAATGAGATCTTGCTCCAACTCAAGCAAGCCCAGAGATAAAGGAGACAACAACAACAAAGAATATCAGCCCTTCCATCTCCCTGTATAAACAGTTTGAATAGCCTCCTGCATTTCAAGGGTTCTTGTCACTGATGATCTTTAGGATCTTGTAGCCGAACTCTACACTTCAGCAATGAGGACATCCAGTGGCAATCACCAGTTAACTTATGTGATGCAAGCACTTTCTGCAAGTCTGAATTTGATATCTGAGACTATTTTTGTTTTACTTACACCTGCATGGGATGAATAATATCCCTTTTCTTGTTTGGTGACTGTTTTTCTTGAGCTAAATTGCCTATTGACTCTAGCCTGAAGCTAAGCAAAAAGGGCAGATAATACAGCAGAAGCCATTAAATAATGTATTTTTTGCCTATCATTAACATGAATACCATGTGCAATTTCAGTCCCTAAAGAAAAGCCGCAACAATCTCTGACACTGGCATACAGCAATTGCTGATGAAGACTGACTGCTCTAGCAGCAGTTCTTCTTTATAAAATATTTTATGCATTAAAACACCTGGACAAAGTGAAATTATTTTATACAACAAGTGAACGGTAATTCCTACTGCCATTTTATAAAAGAGGAAACTAAGGCAGAAAGCTGAGGCTGCTTTGTGAGCCGAGGGCTGACACGGGATTAAAAGGCAGGAGACTTCTTCCCGAGTCAAATCCATCCCAGCCACAACCGCCTCGTTTGTTCAGCAAGGATTGTGTTGTAGTGACATGGTGCAAGGTGAGGGCAGGCTGGAAGGATGCACACCTACGCTTCATAATCGTACCCTTTCCTGGATACCCGGAGCAAATCCCCGCTTAGCGCTGTAGCTAGAATTGTTTTTAGTGCAGGAAAGTCCGAAGTTTCCCACCACAGGCAGGAGCATTCGTTTCTCTGTACCCGCCTCGCTAATGGAGAGAGTTTAGTGGCTCTGAAGCAGCCACCGCTTGAAACAGTCCCTAAAGGGAGCCTCTGAAAAGAGTTACTGCTTCTTTAACCTAACCGGAGGCGAGACCTTGATAGGAGCGAAGGACAGAGCTGCGACTGCTGAGGGAAGAAAAGAATTGAAAACAATTAGCGTGTTGATGTCAGCTTAAAGAGAGTCACCGAGAGATCAGCTTTCCCTGCATCTGTTCTTTAATTAAAAAGAGAAAGGTGGCAATGTCCACTACTCATCACTATGGTAACGTTTAAATGCCACGCAGCTGGAACCGGCTGCCCGCTAGCTGCGGAGCGGGATGAGCGGAGCAGGTACCGGGGCCACCAAAGGGCGGGCGAAGCCCCTCGGCGGCTGCCCCCAGACCCGGCGGGGACCGGCTTCTCAGCCGGCGCCGAGCGCGTCCCTAGGGGCGCCTTACGCACCCCGCACGGCTTCGGCAGGTGGGCAGCCGGGGAGCCTTCCTGGGGCGAAAGGCCAGAAATGCCACGTCGGGAGAGGGGAGGAGATGAGGATGAGGATGAGGATGAGGATGAGGATGAGGGGAGAGCGAGGAGGGGTTTCGGCAGGTTTCCACTGTGGTTGCGCGCCAGTCACCCTCTGCCGACTGCCGCCTTTGATCGTCATTAGTAGAATAACGCTGCCCCTACGACAACCGCTTATCGTCTTCGTTGCTCATTTAAATCACTACAAAAATATTTGCCAAAACCATTGTTTGGTTTGTTCTAATAATAGTTATTATATTATTCCTTCAATTAATTACAGGCAGCTGCACTCCCTGCTTTTTCTACTTCCTCTTGAAGTACTTCTTACATTACCAGCACGGACGAGAGTTTTGTCCACAAAGATGTAGGTTGTTTTTTTTAACGGGTTCAAGTAATTATTGGTGTGACTGCTTCCATCTTCTTCAAACCGCAGTACTAAAATAACAATAAGCAAATGATACCACACCAAAACAAGAAAATATCAGTCCAATTAAAGAATGTCTAATACATTTTGCAAATTAGCATACAGTCCTGCAGTGGAGACCCCATTATATATTTTTACCTTTTACCTTAGAATTAAAAATGTCTAGCTATTTCATTCCCTGAAAACCATTTCTGAACATAATTTCTTCTCTCAGCTTGAGACTTGTCTATATCAGGAAAAACTACACTGCATGTGTGTACCCAAAAGCCTCTGGAGTCTGGGGACTCAAGGAAGAGGAAATAAGGTTCACTGTATGCCAACCTGGCAAAGATCCTTCCATTTCTCTATTTTCATACACGGTTCCCGTATCTTGCATTTTAAGTGTGACAATATATTATCAAGATTATGGGGATGTATATAATCCTATATTATTATGTGAACAAAGCACAAATGAAAAAAAGCCCTTCAAAAAAAGACCTGTTAAAAGCCCATATTACACCAGAAGCAGAGTCATGAACAATTGAGTTAATGACTATGTAAAATATAAGAGACATTTTCAGTTAGGCAACGAAATGTCCTATTAACAAAGATGTTTTTAATGAGCTATTTTGACTTGTACCTGGCCTCCCTCAGCTTAGATCTCTCTTAGATCTCCCGGTCATTTATCTCTGGTGCTCTAACAACCTCTTGGATCTAGTCCTTGATTAGTTCACATTTCTTGGCTGTGGCTGTTATAACACATCTAGCCAGCAAAATAAATCATTTAGCTTTTAGTCTGCATGTGCCACATTGCGTTTGAAACACCTAACCTTCCAAACAAATAAAGATGCATGAAAAGTTGAAACATAATATAGTCTAACATTTATGTTTATCTAAAGGGCTGCACTAGCTACAAACTACTCGTGCTTTTCTGACTCAGTGCATGAAGGTATGTTGATAACACTAAGCTAAGCAATCTGATAATTTTAACCCATTGACAAAGACTTAGGAAAGGACCTCGACAGAGTTAAATACAAAGCCCCCCTGAAACAGATTGTTTTTATGTTTCAGGTTCCTTCAAGAGCCGCAGCCATTGCTTATGGAAATAGGAGAAAGTGCAAGGAAAATATACAATACAACTTCTATTTGAACAAATTAGATCATACTCAAGCTAAAAGAAAGTTTAAAAGGAGAGAGAGAGTCTAGTTCCATTGACATCAACTGGAAAAAGGTCACGGTTTTCAGCAAGACTAGGAATCTGGCATTTCCACCGAGAAATTACCTAGAGCATGGTAAATGGAAATCCAGTGACTCCCTCAGTAGCTCTGGCACTATATTTTGGTAGGGTTGACCCGCTTTACAACATAACCCCCTGCCCCTATGGCCATCCAGTTGCTGGGGCAGTATGATCTGTGAAGATGATGGAAAAAAAGAGAAGTTCATACCACAGCTTTCGGCAGTTTGATCTCCCCACAAAGATCGCTTGAAACAACTGAGCAGGCAACTACAGGATGATCATGGAAGAGCTCTGTTATCAGGAGGACACCAATGAAGTCTCATCCCTATTCCCACATTCCTATGTTTTTCCAGTTCGTTTCCCGTCAAGCCCCCCAAACTGCGAATCACTAATACTTCCCTGTCTACAAACATTAAGAAGACTTTGAATACATATGTGCACTCTAACCCACTGGCACCTTACATAAAATCGTAACACAAGAGCAACTGTACCAGACCAACCACAGATCCGCACAGTTCAGCTCTGTCTTCTACCTTATAAAGCGCCACAAGAAGATGGTAGGGGAGGATACAATAATAAGGCCATCACAGGGAAGCGTTTCCACAGTATATTCTCCTCCTCTCCAGCAACTTTCTGGTGGCATGCTGGTGTCCTTAATGGATTTTTCTTCTGTGAATTTGTCTAACTCCTTTTTGAGCCATGCCAGAGCTTGGTGTCCATGACATCTCAAGGCAGTGAGATGGACAGTTTAACTATGTGTTTCAAATACAAGCAGTTCTCAGTCCCACGATGTGCTGGATCCTTTTCCTGTCACCCAGTTCTGTACCAGAAGAAAGTGTGAACAAGCATTTCCTATTCACTTTCCCTGGAGCCACTCCCAATTTTGCAGACAGCTATCATTTCTCTCCTGCAGCCGTAAAGATCTCAATCTAGTCATCCTCATATGGAAGTCACTTTGTACAGTTGATTTCAGTTGCCATCCTTTTTTACATCTTTTCTACTTTGGAGATGGGAGGCGGAGAGAGAAAACCGGAAAAGAAACAAGTCTTCCAAACATTGTTGAACTATGCATACAACGCTAATGACATAATAATAATAATATAAATACAGTGGCACAACACTGTTCTCTGTTCCTTTCCTAATAACTGTTAGTATACTACTTGTTTTAATCATTGGCACTAGACATTAAGCTGGCACTCTTGAGTGTTAAGATAGTTTATAGTTCACTACTTTGTACACAAAATCAGAATTATTTGTTCCTATTTCTGCTACTTCACAATTTAGAGACGTGGATTTTTACCTGTCACTAATTTTACTGACTAGTTACTCACTAATGAAAGATCTTCCTCTGCAATCTGTTTTGGTTTCAACTCCTTGAATAACTTATTAGCAGCTGCAACCTCTTTTTTCTATTTTCCTTTCCTAGATCATTTATGATATGTTGAGCAACAGATATCCTAGCAGCAGACATCCTATGAGACTCCACCACTGGCTTCCTTACACTGTCAAAACTGTCTATTTATTCCTGCCCTTTGTTTCCTACCCTTTAGCCAATTATTTATCCATAGAGACTCTTACTCCTCATGTCATGACAGCTAAGTTTTTCCAGGAGCCTTTGGCGAGGGACCTGTTGAATGCCTTTTCAAATCAAAGTAGACGATAACACCAGGATCCCTCCCTCACTCCTCTACAGAACTGCAGTAATCTGTGAAACACAACTTCTGTTAACAGAAACCACATTAACTCTTCTGCAATATAACATATTTATCTTTGTGTTTACTAACCCTATTCTTTGTTGTTGTTTCTTCCAAATGGTCTGTTACGGTGTCTATTTCCCATTTGAATTCCTTTAGAGCTCGTGGATGAATACTGTCTGGTCCTGGCAATCTGATACTGCACATTTTGCAGCTTTGTTCTGTCCTTTCCTACTGACCCTGGAAATTAAGTCAGATCCCGTGACACATCCCCCACCCCTCATTTTCCCAGTAAAGAAGGGTTCTGGCAGACAACATCCAGAGTATTTTCTGCCACCAGTACAAGCAGATTTGTGTTCATATGATCATTCTGTATAGTCTCATCTGGTGCATCCCACACGCATTTAGATAAACAGACAAGACCCTCCCCAATACAGACAAAACGAAATCTGGGTGCTCAAAATCTAAGCCTTGACATAAAATTCAAATCTGAAAGTGACTCTTGTCTTTTGAACAAGCCAAGCATCTTGTATGCACGACACCAGCACTGGTCGGAAAAGCTTAAAGCCCTGCAGGTTTTGTCATGCAGATCCCAGCTCGGTACTTTGCACCAGCTCTTTCACAAAGTTCCTCCATTTTCAACAGAGCACCTACTGCAAAATAGCACTGAGCAGCCTGTATATTAAAAAGCCATCCCACGCATATTTATAACTAATTTATTCTTCATTTCTTGTGTGTTGAATAACTAAATTACAACAGTGGCTCAGTAACCCCTTTTAGTTTAGGAAAGGGCAGCAGCTTCATTTGAGTAATATTTTAGTCCAATTAGTCCATTAGTCTCCAGTGGAGACCAGAGGAGAATGGAAACCAGTGAAACAAGAGTCCTGCAGGATTTCTTTTAAGTAACAGACCTCTGACTCATCTGATATCATCTGGTAGCCCTCATGATCCCTTCAAAGATATTTTGTATTTTCCAAGTGTTCCACAGAGACACTAAGCAGGCATTTGCAAGGAAGAGGCAATGTATTAACACAGGCCGTTGTGGATAATCCCGCCTTATGAAAGTTTCAAACTATTCATGCCTTGAAGGAGCTTCAAAGTGTCTGAAGAGTTTGACTGCTACTCTTTCCCAAACCCTACAGAGTGTGGGTTGGTCTCAGAATAGCACTTTGCCTTTCCACAAAAATGTTGCTTGAGTGGACTTGCTGTGTGTGGTTTTCCAACTCTGGGTTTGAAATAAGTTTAATGAAAAAGTGGGCAAAATAAAATACACATTTTCCTATCTGAAAAACAAAATGATTTTAAAACCTGTTTTAGACTCTTAGCCATGTAATGTGGCAGCTATGAGGTAGTATAAATACAGATAGGAAGGCTCAAGGTGAAGAATTTTATGGACTTTCTGGTCCTATTTAACTGACAATCTGAAAGTTAGTGCTTCGTTTCAATCAATTACCCCTTCAATGAACGGAGAGAGAGAGCCTCCAAGAAAACAGGCATCTAAGAAAGGCTGGAAAACCTGTTCACATGTGTGTTTGTAGCTATTCACAATAAAACAAGTTTAAATTATTAGCTTAGCTTAAGAACCTAAAAGAGAAATTGCTGTATCGGTAAGAGGTGAATCCCACTTGACGAGTGACAACTCATATGTAGGTGGCACCCCGGAATGTCTCCTCATTTCTGTCACCTTACAGCACCATAAACATAAGAACGATAATATTTTCTGTTCATACAGACAGAATTCAAAGTCCCTGGAAGCTGAGGAAAATAGGCTTATCACTCTTAGGAAGACTGCCTTGTAGCATTTGTATCAACCCCAAACATTTAATGGAAAAAATTCCTGTAGCCCAAGTCATCTACTCTTAGAAAGCAACCTTAGCCAGCATGGGCATACATGCGTGTATATATATAGTCTCACCTATGGCTGCAAGATTAATACTCCAGGATTACCCTTTAATTCCTTCATCACTTGTAAAAGAAAGTTGCCTCTGTATGCATCGGACTGCAGCCACACCTACATCGCTACCAGCGCTGAACTAATTAATTCAAAGCTTGCTCGAATATGTATGCTACTTCAGCGCAGTGACTGAAGACGTGCCTCAGCACCGGGTTGTTCTCCATTTTTGTGTCTCTGTTCAAGTTAGATGTGTAGAGCTTTAATGAGCAGTCACTGGCAAAAGACTGGCATTTCACAATAGGAATGAATTTTCAATCGGTCTCATGTTTTATATATATAATTTAATATTATGGCATATCTTTTCATCTGAACAACTGCAAAGTCTTTTGCAAATATACACCGCACATATACAGCCACTGAAATAAAACTCTCAGCCTAGGATAAGGAAGAAGAACTGTTAGTCTCCCAAATAAAAATCATCATTGTTAAAATAAAACACGAAGCTGTCTGGTGTCAATGTATGAAAGATGGGACACTGATTTTATAACTCTCATCCAGAAGAAATGCTAGTTGAAAGCTGCATGATACTCAATTCATCTGCCTCATAGGGCTGAAAGGCTAAGCCTATTCTTCTAGGATTTGAGTCTGAGCTTTTCATGGAGAGTTTATTTCTGACTCCCAAATAGCATTTTCACTACATTTTTTTGTAATTTTATTCTTATGTTGTTGTTTGGCATTGCAAGCAATGAGATAAAGAGCAACTCCACAACAAAATCATTGTTGTAACTTATTTTTAGGTATTCACAAGCCTGAATTGCACACATGAAGTTTCTTCTTCAGATTTCTGACGTTACGTGACAGCATGAGAGGAAGAAGAAAGCCTTCATCTCTCACTGGGCTAACAGCCACTGAATAGCAGCTTTAAAGAACAAAACCACTAATCTAGCTTCAGTCATTAGCCAGCGAGTGCAGGGGCTCCACGCATAAAGTTCCTCTACACACAGAATTGCTGCTCATTTTATTGACAGATACATGTGTAGAAAGGACAGCTTCAATTTGAATTTCTTTAAGAACTTGACCCAAACCTCACTGAAGTTGAAAAAGCTACGCCTGCCTCTGCCACTTGTATTGGCATAGAGAACCTATTGTTCTACCATCTTTAAATGATAAAAATTTATCCTTCCATGCCACTGCTTATCCTAAAGAAATGCAAAGCACTTTGCAGCACTTTGCATAATGATGTATAAGTTGTATCATTTCACCAACGTGCTGAGAGGATGCTGCTCTCTACCAGAGCACTGATATATAAGACAGGAAGAAAGAGGTAACCTTTTATTGTAGACAGCACAATTAAGCTATACAGACTACAGTCTGGAAATAAGGATAGAATGCTAAAATTAATAACTGGTACCACAAAAGCTGTAATGAGCACAAGTAGTATCACTAAAGAGAATCTACAGTCCAATTGTATACAACTTAGATTAATACTTCTATTATTTAACATTAACCTTCTAATTTGCTTAGTAGCTGGCATATGCCAGTAAGCACAAACTACAGAAACCCTATTTTTCCAGTATTCTTTGTGGAGTTGTGGAAAGGTATCATAATATTTTTTTTCTTATTGCAAAAGATTGTTTTAATATGTTACTTTATGTTTGTAATTTTTATTCCAAAAAGAAGCCTTATCTTTCCTCTCAGGAAAACACAGACATTCACTCCACGAATACTGGTGTTCGGTTCACCTAAAAGCCTCTCCAGCATGAAACCTCATGTCTATTATGGTAACGTCCTTTGGCCACTAGCCGGTCAGTATTTCAGGGGATGTGGGTGCGGGGCTCCTAGTTCCTTCCAAGTATATCTCCTGATTTATGGCAATAGGTAACCGGATGAGACAATAGCAAGATGCTTTGATGAAGTTGTACATCTATAACTTACATTATCTCCCCTTGCCAACACAGAATGGAAGTAAATAAAAGGAAGATAGATTGGCTGGAAACCAATGTTTCTTACAGACATAATAGCCATGAGTATATTTCATGTAAGCTTCTGTATTTCCATGGGGGTATCCAGTGCACTTGACAGGAACACTGAAATGAAATCTGACCCCCCAGGAACGTGTGAGTCCTCGTGGGCAAGCAAAGATAATGACCAAACCTGTGCGTTAGGTCGGCACGAGATGCAGAAGAATACACTGGGTAAAAGAGGTGAGCAGGCATACGCACATGCACATTAAGGCACACGAATCCGTATATCAATAAGGTTTTTAAAATCAGATTAATTTCTACACAATTAACAAGGCTGTTGAAAGATCTGCCTTACAGCTGCTGCCGCTGCCAGGAGATGATGACAACTGAGGAAATGAAAATCAAAGGAGGAAACAATTACAACAATACTCGCTGAAACTATTTAGAGTTCTCTTAATAAGTCAGAGAAACAAGTAATTGAAAGAATGTATTTTATTGCTGATAAAGATAATACTTAATTTAGGTTTTATTTTTAAAAAGACATCAAATTAACAAACCCGTTCTTTTGTTTGAGTGCAAGTGAGAGTTCAATGCCTTCTCATCATGATATCCCAGGGCATGGAGATTTGGAGGGCGGGAGCTGGGAGAGAGCAAAGATGAGAAGGAGGTAGGACATATTCAGGGAGAAGGGCCAGCTGGAAAGAGCAAAGTGCCAAAATACAATTATATATAAAATATTAACTCTTATTCATTAAAACGTAGCAGCACAATAGTACTATGCCTTGCTTTTCTACACATTAAGTTATACTAGCCTTTTCCTGTTCTGCAATGGTGATAAAAATGGTAATGCCAAACATTTTTAAGCCCAACATCGAAACCTACGGAACAAGGGAAGTTTAGAAATAAAATGTTATACACGTTTTATGAGCAGAGAGATTGCCAGCATCTTCTTTAAACAACAAAATCCATATATCCTTTGCCTTTAAGTTTTTAACGCCATTGTGTCATATCTCTAGATATTATAATTAAGAGAGAAGGAAATATAAAACAGTTGGAAAAATAAGTTAGCTGTGACTGCCATTTCTTTGAAATGAAGGGAGGTAACCCAGCTAGTTGCCAGATTGCAAGAAGAACAGGGGCCACTGCAAATTTTCTCTTAAATTTCAGATTCTGTCCCTGTATCTTTTTCCTTTTTTTGAGGGATAAAATAAAATAAAAGCTGAAATGTAAACAGGATATGACAAGACTTTCAGTTTTGCTACAGAAAGGTAGGATTAATAAAAAAAGATGAGTATGGGCTCTTAAACAGTATCTTATAACCTGACAGTGTTTTGAAAAACTCAGACATATAAAAGTTAATCACAAAAACACTGGCAAACTTGCCTTTGAAGGGGAAGGCAGCAAAAAATTACAGAACATCAGAGCTCGGAGGGAAAGGTAGAAAGAATTGTAAAAGGGTTAAAATGACTAAGATTAAGAAAGTGCATGACAACCATTCTCAAAGACCTGATCTGCGCTAACAAAACCATATCCTATGCTTTTGATGAGACACTCACAAATGATTTAGCAAGAGGTGCTTTTGAATTATACCAGTGCTTTTTGGCAATAAAATGTCTTTTTTCGAGTTTTCATTTGTATCTGCCCTAAGCTGAAAACATCTTTGCTAGAAAATAAGATAGGAAATAAGCAAAACCAGGTTGAATGTATTTTTAAAGCAAAATTTCCCTAAAAAAGGAATTTATTGCAAATGTTAGCAAAAATTGATTAAAATAAATTTAAGAATTCAGGAAATACTAAATCTAAACAATCAAATATAATGTGAAAGAGGCTCCAGATTTTAAGCTATTTAAATCAAGACAGCAAGGCATGGATTTCAACAGAGCAATGAAGCTTATAAAGGCCAAAGTTCTACCTTTACCTTCTGCTAAAATTCAGTGAGTTCACTGCTTTTTTTGTGTGTGTTTTAAAATAGCTGCTTTAGAGTATAAAAATGTCTGTCTTAAGCTGCATGTTAATTAAAGTTCAATCTGTCTTTGACATATAAGCTTCAGTCAGTTTACAATTAATTGCTCTGAGGTCTGTTCTCCCGTGTCAGCTAGTTGGCTTACTCCAAAGCCTAAGGTCCCACCACGCTCTGTAAAATGGCATGATCCACAAAAGTCACTTTGCACCCTACAAAAGTCCAAAATTTACCCTCCTTGGGGAGAACAGAATGATGATTTTGTTGGCTGTTGCCAGCCAAAAAAAAAAAAGAAGACATTTTCAAGAGTAGGGAACTTCTGTATGGTAGGGAGGAAAAGTGGGGAATCTTGCCAGATCTTCAACAACAAAAACCAATGGCAGCCCCAGTGCAGTCCTTATTCACATCAGTGCTGAACAGCCATGATTTTGGAGGAAAGCAGCATGTTCTCCTTTCTACATTTTACGTCAACAACAACAAATCCCTAATCCAAAACTCTGTGGTATTAACAGCAAAGCTTCCATTTCTCATGGCCACCCTGGGTCTGGCCCCAAGCTGTTACTAATTAGACGTCATCTTCAAGAAATATCTTTTGCCTTGAAGAAATACACATCTGACTAATATTCAGGTCCCACCTCTGAAACCAAATGCTCACATACAGCAAAGTGTTTCAGTTTTTCCTCTATCAGGTATCCAAGAAAGAGGCTGGTATGTGAGACACTAATACCTACACTGTGGCATCTACTCGGAGAGGAATTTTAAGTAAGTAAAAGTGTTGCTGCCTCCCACTCACTTTATGGTAATGTCCTGAATCCTTCCTCTCAATTTAATAAGACTCTTATGTTTGAAATTCCATTTCCAGTTGAAAACAACTAGAATCAAATGAATAGGGACTGGCTTGCACTGAAGTCAGTGGAAAGTCTTTGCTGGACTTAACGAGGACTTCAATTAAAAGAGGATACATGACGCTCACAGTGAGTCAATAAGTAGGTAAGACAAACAGACAAGCATAACCTGACCATAAATCTAAACCAGTATCTTTGAAGAAATTACCTATTTGGCGTAAAGAAAATCAGGGAATGAAAACATCCCCTAACATCTCAAAGTATCAAAGCACCAGCAAGACACAAACTCTGCACTGAAGGGCAAGAAAGTCAAAAATTAAGAAATCATTATACAAAAGTTTGTGTGTGGTGGTTCTCCGCCTGCCACAATCCCACCTGCCAGCACCACCAGCCTGGGAGCTCCCTGCACCCCAGCGCCAGTGCAGCCCCAACAGCACACCAGGTTCATGAGCCTGAATACGCTTGTTCTCGCGCATCTCTGCAATACGGCATATCATTTGGGTGTGCCGAGTTACTGTCCGGGCTGCTGCCCCGGGGACCACCACAGCTCCTCCTGCACGTCTGCCCAGCACAAGGAAGTTGACCAGAGGTCTGGGGCCGCCTGCTGTGCCCCAGCCCAAAATGTCCTTTAGCCAGTGCAGGACACAGCTGGAACACAGGAAGCATAATATATATATATACGCACACCAATTTGGATAAACTACACAGTGACTGCCACATGACAACCCTCTCCATTTACCCTGGTGCTCTGCCCCAGTCCAGCCAAAGATGATGGTTCTTTATCAACTTAAGATAAATCTGCACGCAGCAGTTTTGGAAGGCCAACAGAAAGGAACCATGTTTGATTTAGGGTGGCTGATTTTAAACTGGTTTTTGATGACTTTGTGCAGTTTTCTGCCATTGACAAGGCCCCCCCCATTGCAGAGACAAGCTAGATGTATATCGGTGTGCTACCACCAGGCCTAACAAAGAAATCACGAAAGCTCCTGCTCATTACACTGCAAGAAATGTTGCCCCAGGAAAGAAACTGTGAGCCATGGAAGATGTCGGTATACACCAATGCTTTTGTTGGGTCAAGACAATCAAGTGAAATAATTAGCAGCAAGATACTGGATCTTCCAGCTCTCGGGAAGCGGTGCGGTTCTGCACGTTGCACTCCCCAGAGAGGCTGCAAGCGTCAGGCACAAAGAAATTAGACGCCCAGAAAAAAAAAAAAAAAAAAAAAAGATAAATGTGGAGGATTTCTTTCAAAAATTTCATACTGGATAATTGTTTTATTAATTGTGAAATGAGAAGACATATTAAGCACTGCGTGGCCCAGGAGTGAGAAATCAAGAGTATCTCCCGTATTTAGGGAGATAAAGAGGAGATGACTATGGTGTGAAATCAGGAGGAATAAGAAACTGGCTTCCCCTTTTAAGAGCAGCATCAATTAAACCCAGGGGAGGCGGGTGCAGTTTACTAGTTAATTAGTCCAGGGATGAGGTCCTTTCATGTGTAATTCAGAACAGGAACACCTGGTGTGCGGCACTTCAAAGCACGGGGGAGGAAAAAAGCCAAACAATGCAGGATAGGTCACAAAAGAAAGCAACAGCACAAGAACAAAAACTGTTTATATCTGACCTTCACCCTGCTGTAAATAAAGCAAGACGGTTGGGCCCCCTCCTCCCCGCCCGGGGAGAACAAACAGCTCTGGGCGCACTGGGGGAGTCGCAAAAAAAAAAAAGAGACGGAGAGGGGGAAGAGAGAGACACGGTGGTAACTAATTGTTTTACAACCTAATTAAAAGGAAAACAGACAGCAAGATATAGATAGGGATATAATGATTTTAATCACGTTCTGATATGCAGAACCAAAAAAGACAGAGAAGGGAAAGGCGATCCGGGCAGTGCTGGGGGGCTGGCAGAAATGCCACCTATCGCAGGGCGGGTTTCTAAATCCTGAAACCGGGCACTGAAATCCTAACTGGGCCCAAATTTCAAGGTTTTGACTGGATAAAAATTCAGGTCAAGTTACAAGCTTCGGACTAGGAAGGAGCCAGGATGGCGCCTGGTTCTTGTATGAATAGGTGGGGATATACAGACCTGCTCCTCCAAACCCACCGAATTTTAGCAGCGTGCTCCAAAGTTTCTTGATCCCTTCCCGTAACTGCTATTGCACAGCGAAGCTCTCCTGCAGCACGCCCCAGTCGTGCTGAAACTGGAAGCAGATGCACTGTGATAAAATTTTTACAGTGCTTTACCTCATCAAACACAATGCAACTCATTAAACCTCACACACCAAAGAAGTAGGTGTTATTCCTGTTTTACAGAAGGAAAACCAATAGAGAGATTAATTTAGCAGCCATAAGCCATAGAACGATCAGCAGCAATGATTGGCCGTCCACCCAAACTTCTTCAGCAAGTTTGCTGCTCAGTCAGCAAAACCACCAGAACACAGCCAGATCTTGCAATATGAATAATATTTTATTGGATGTCATTAGTACAGGAAGTCTCTGAAGGGGATCGCTCCGGAAGAGCACAAGCAGGCGTTTGCCAGTGTAAGCATCTCAGATAAGTCTGTCAACTTCCAAAAAAAATGTATCAGAATATCTGAATGTATACTTGAACCAGATCCCTTTATTTTATTGGTGATTATTTCATTCACTCATCACTAAGCTTGATCTAGCACAGTAAAGAAAGATGCTGTTATTTTCAAACACTGGACTGCAATTTAAGAAACATGATTTATTCCTTAATCTGCTGCTATCTTTCTGTGAGTCCTGGAGTAATTAAGCTCTCTGAGTCTCATTTTGCCATCTGTAAAAGAGAGAAGTGGTGCGGAGAAACTGGGTTTGTGGAAAATGCCCCACAGAAGGGAGGCATTACTGCAGATAAACGCTCACTTATGTTTAAATAGAAATTTCTATGTTTCATGAACTATGGAAAGTTATGAAGCCCCCACATGTCATTCTAAACCACCGTCTGTTCCCCAAATCATTTAAACAAATTAAAAGAAGAAATGTCACAACCAGGACTATTTTGCAAAACTTGCACTTGTGAGATACAGTTCTGGATAAGACAACAAATAACATTTGAAAATCCTCTGGACATAATACACCATGTCCACGCGTATGGACACTCTGGACACGAACAGCACCATGTTAATATCAGGAACAGCAGAAACACCCTGGGTAGCCGATAGTTTGGGAAACCATGGGAATAAATAAATAAATAAATCCCTCTTCTCCTCTATTTTCCTTAAGAAACAACACCAAACAGTTTTTTCTTTTTCATAGGTAGAAAACGGGTATATTGGGCAACATGCATGAAAACACATTTCAAAATGGGCTTGGTGATAGTTGAGAATTAAATAAACAAATAAATAAAATTAAGCAGATGTAGTGATTTGCCTTTGCTTACTTCTGTATCATTTATATCCAGGCTAGGGATTATAAATGCAGGAGTATTTTCTAGAATGAGCTTTGCAGAACATCCTGAAGACCTCTCAAAGTGTTCTTTATCAGCCATGTTCAGATGGGAAGCGCAAGCTCCCCTATTTTAAGGAAAATTTATGTTATTTAATGAGCAGTGACCTCTCCAGAAGCTGTATTTGTCTTAGAGAAACAAGGCCATCATTCAAGCTGCCACCTAGTAGGAGTTTAGTGCTGAAAGATGTTTCGGGATATTTTGGGCCTCTTTTTTTGTTTATTTTTGTGGCCTTTTTTGTCATTTTGGGAAGGGAGGGGCATTAAAAAGAAATATCATCCAGCACAAGTCTCATGAGAGTAGTGGTAATAAGGTGAGGTCTAAGCTGACCAAGCATTTATTCGGTGAAGTCATTTGACAAAAGTCATGATGCTCTGATATAGATCTCCATAATACTTCTGATACATAACTCAGGTGCACTGCAAGATCAAAACCAGCACAAAAATGTATCCTCATGAATTGGATGCCAATGAGACATGCCCCTCTTTCACCAGTTCTTCCCAAAAAACATTCCCACTCCACCATGCCTAGGACACAACTAACATCACCTACGCATGCTAGTCAACAGGATGGCATAGAAAACGCTCCCTGGGCTCCCAAAGCCTCCCAGAAAATGAAGGCACAGCCCAACCATCCTCCTTAGGCACCTCAGGCAGCACAGCCAGCACAATCACCAGCCAAAGGGAATTCGCAGACCTTGACCCCAGCGTCCTCATTCCCAGCAAAAAAGTGGAAAGACTACGAGAAACAGGACTGAGCTGCCACAGCGGCGCAGTGCAACTGCACTCCTATTTTCGGACATAACCATCTGAGGACCCACTAACCAGTCATTTAATCTCATTGATAAAAACTGTAAAATCTGGTCACCAGGGTGTTTTGTTATGTACATACTTAATGTGAAAGCATTTATAGAGCTGTAAGGGGAACAGATAAGAGTAGGTGGAAAGCAATTGGTTGGCTCCAAGCTAAATGTGCTGAAAGTGTTTTGCAATCACATGGCTCACAGATATCCTAGGCTAGTCCGTGTGAACCAGGGGAAGTCACTGTTTAAATACTTAGGACTGTTAAACAACACAAGCCCCACAGTGGTAGCCCAACATTTAATTCCAAAGGAGAATAAGAGGGGAAGAAGGACATAAAAGATGAGGGCAATGAAAACTGAAGGAAACGCCCACAGGTCACGGGATATTACTGAGACTTGAGTTCTCACCAACTTCAGACCTCTCTAGGTAAGATGTCAACTAGCTACAGAAATCTATGCTGTATATACTCTACCTAGCCAAAATATAAATATATCCAGCTGTTAGATATTAGTTAGATAGTATTGCAGCATTTATTTGCCCTTGTAAAAATTATTCTATTTTTCCAATTTGTAATTACAAGACTGCTCTTAAGTCTTGCTAAATAAGCCCAGACTTTGCCATACCATTAAATTTGTCTCCTGTTGTGGTTAAAAATGAACTGGAATAAAACTGACAATCTCTTGTCTTCCTGAGCACAGTGGCTCAGTACAGTGTGAGAAGAATGTGTTCTCAGGAAGAAAGAGGTCTGAGCAGCGTTTCCTTAAAAGCAGCAAAGAGTGAATAAGAGGGCTCGGAGTGCCAGATGACAGCAGTTAGGAGAGGTTTCTCCAGAGCAGGAATAAACTAAAGCCTTTCCTGGAAGAAAAGAAAAATTAAGACCTGAAGGCATACCTCAAGAGTTGCATGTGTTCTTGCCAAGAAGTAATTCTCATAACAAGTTAGATTTTTTGGAGGTTATTTATTATGCTGGTGAAAGAGACACTTTCTCTTCATGCAATGCTTGACTTGCTGCAACGAAATAAAACCTTCACTGGTCTGAAGGAAAAAAAAAAAAAGAAAAGAAAAAAAAAAGAAAAGAAAAGAGGGGACATCTTCACAAGGAAGATTCAAATTTTTCTGTTCTCTCTGGTCCCTCCGGACAGAATCCATCTGACTTCCACATTTCTATAACTCCCTGGGAGTTAAAAGGTAGAGAAATAAGCCATTTTGGGTACGATTCACCTGAGCTCTTTTAGCATCTAAGGTAAGATGGACTTGCAAACCGCCTGTTCTCCCCATTGATTAACAGGGAGTCCCAATAATCATTTCAGAGTAGATGTTCTCACTGCTGAGTTTGGAAGAAAGGCACCACGAGTCCAGGGCAGGTGAGAACAGAGCGTGCTGCTGGGGCTGTTCTCACAGGTGAGGCCGGCAGGGAGCAGGGCGGCTCACTGGGGGAGCACCCTGTCCTCTTGCTGCATCAGCTGGGAAGCATTTGCTTCCCTACCATCCCTAACTTTAAGGTTTGTTGCTGAGCCCACTGTGCAGGTCTAATGAAGTAAGTGATATCCAAAGAGTTTGGGATCTCAGGACATGAATCACTCCCAATGAAATCTGATTTACACCAGTCCTCTTAAGAACATATTACTTTGTACAAGAACTCCCTGTACCCACTCATCCATACAACACCTCAAAGCCCTAGACTCCCTAAAGACATTTGCTGGGATGAAACCAGCAGCATTTTCTACCTTCTCCCAGCAGCTTCCAGGTCCCAGCTGAGCCCCACTGAGATGCAGTGGCTGTTAGCATCCTCCCACAGAGCTACTGGGGTCTTACCAGGCCAATATGTCCCCTAGACACAAAGGGACTCCTGAGACCATGGAAGTTGAGTTAGTCTTTGGTTCAAGGTAAACACCTACAAAACTCAAGCAGTTGTGAACTCACAGGGTTTTGCACAACTTAGCTAGCTTCAGCAACAACCTAGATTGTAACCAGGACATATATCAGAGCTAGCACTCTACATTCTGGATAAATAAACATTCCTAAACCATGGTATCTTCATATGCCAAGTACCCGCATCAACAGAACCTCTTCAGTGTCTTACAGGAAAGAGTAGCACCTTCTAAACCATTAGCACCCTTCAAGCTAGTGCAACTATGATAAGTCACTGGGAATAAAAGTAAGCACAGTGCTGTTTTATTTGTAGCACTTCTATTTCCTTTAATGTGTGTCTGATAAAATGTTTTCTAAGCATTGCCTTTAGGATGTGTTTATCCCAAAGGGACCATTCCAGGAGGACAAAAAATGCAGCACCCACTACTGCCAGGTTTGCCTTCAAAGTCACGAAAACACACTTCATTCACTTGAATAAATTTCCTTTTTATCTAATACATCCAGTGATGCTTCAGGCTTGTGCTTGATGAACATGTCCTACCTTTCAGCAGAAACTCTGAAACAGAAGTTAAGTCAGCTAAGAACAAAGTCACCCTCATGAAAATATTTGTCATGAAAGCTCACATTTCAACAAGAGGTGTGTTTTATTTTTAAATATTCTCATTGTAAAAGACCACTAACTTTTTGGGGAGTCAGTCCCTAGTGGTTGAGAGGTGCTAAGTGCCTTCAACTGTCACTTATTTCGGTGAGAAAGAGAATACACTTAAACAGGATAGCTCTGTTTGTGCGCAGCTAAAATCATCACTTTTCCTCCACCTGTATCTCCATTAAGGAGGAAAAAAAATAAGTGAGGCCAAAGAGTACAAATAATGTTACCTCGCTTTCAGCTTTAACCATTTGCAAAGTAATGGAGAGAGCCCCTTCCTCAGCCCTCAGGCAGACCAAACAATTCCCACCCCATCTCCCAACACTGGTTCCGCCGCTGCATATGTGTCCCAGCTAGGCAGCAGATTACACTCCCCACTCCTTTAAAGAGCACCCTGATAATATGCAGGGCTAAAATGTCAGAAGCTATTAGAAACTCTCAGACACACAATATATCTCCATCCCCACGTTTTCCCCTTACACTGTGCAACAACAGACAACAGGCATGCAAACTGCTCAGCTGCAACTGTTCCAAGTCGAATAATTACAACTTGTCAGAAAGAATTAATTTTCCCATTTCTCATAAAGATGTGTAAAAATTACCATGTTATTATACACTGACACTCTCTGGAGGCAGACACAAAATTTAATTTTGAATTCTTTCCGCATATTAAATTAAATCCATAAATAAGAGTTTAGGCATTCACTCGGAAGCATATGTTCATTGGGAGCGAAAGCCAACACGAGCCTGGCTGTAATGGTTGTTGTAATGTTTTAATAGCTCGCTTCTTCTAAGCACCAATAAATTTACATGATCATAACAGTCGTGGGCATACAAGAAGCCCATTACTGTCTGGGCACAGGCAGCAGCGTTAACAGGATGGAAAAATGGAAGGGGGGGTGGGAGGAAAAGAACCCTTAAATAAAATTAGGAAACTGCACTTGTCAGCTGCTCCATGATTGAATTTTTAATATTGTGGTCAATTGGTCAAAACAAATAATGGGATAAAATATTTTAATGTATTTAAAACCTGCTTCTGTGGTTAACAGAGTTTATCTATTTCTTTCTATATACAGCTTCAGACTTGTCAGGCTGCATTTCCATTCTGTGAGCATACAGGCAGGAGAAATCTTGTCCTGGTGTCCTCTCCCCCAGCTCCCGCTGGCCATCAGCACAGCACCCAGGACCCTGCCATGGGGGCTGCCAAAGGGCTGGGCACAGCCGTGCCGTTCCCCAGAGCTGAACTGCATGGCCACAATCCACTCTCAGCTGATGCCAGAGGATGTTGAAATAAAACATTCGGGTAGGGTGGATGGCAGTCGGTCCCACACCCTTCGGGACGCTGGGGAGGGCCTGGCAGTCCTGAGGACAAGTGAAGCAGCAAACCATGGTTCACCATCTCCTTTCATCTCCCCAAAACAGTCCCAATTTAAGTCCACTGACTGACCTCGGACCCCACTGCAGGCTGGATCTGTACAAAACGGACCTACGTACTTGCTTCCATAGCCAAGACTGCCTTTTAGTTACGCAAGCAAGCAGGGTATCTCCCCAATGCTCCATCCTTTTCATATTTCTAATGACTTATGATTTAGATACGTTCATAAGTGAAGCTGAGTTTCCCAACAGGGAATTTAAATGTAATATAAAGGTAAGTGGTAAGATGGGCTCCTGGAACTAGTTTTTAAATATGGTCAATGAAAGATAACAGCTAACCTTATGCTCTGCTCAGATTAAACTACCACACACTGTCTCTGTCCTTCTTACATGCACAGCCAGATAGTTCTTTGAAACCTTAATTACTTTTAAAAAACAATATTCCAGTTATCTCCAAACCTCCGCTCACCACCACCAAAACTGGGAATATATGTATCCATAGAGTGTGTGTGTGTGTGTACAGTACATATATGCGCACAGCCACACACTGCCAATGAATCAGACTGCAGGGTGGAAGGCAGTCCAGCTCCTCAAAAAACCTGTGTGTATTACCAATCTTCATAATATTTTCTTTCCTACCAGGATAAACAATACATACAGAAGTCAGTATTATCTCTACAAACATGTATTTGTTTCAAATAAGTTTGTGAGTTAAGCAGTATCCAGATCTTTACACACAGCAAAACACATCGCCGCAGAGAGCCAAGCACTTACCAACTGAAACCATACAACATTTTGAAAACCGCACCGAAAACTCTTCTCCCACTGAAGTCAACAGAAGAAACAGAAGACTCTCAGTGGCTGTTGTGGGAGTTGGATGGGTTCCTAAATTCTCAATTATCTGCCCAATACTTCACTGATTTCCAGACCTCCAGCCCAGAGCATGCAAGTCTGTGCGACTCACTCGGGGACGAGCCAGCCCTGGATCACGGCATCAGACCTGGCTGCCACGGCCACAGCAGGGAGGCAATGCGAGCACCAGCACTCATGCCTGGATCGGGCAAGAAGAGGCCAGCAGCCAGCAAAATGTAGATATCCATCTCCAATAATATCACTCAGGTTTTCACTTCTCGGAGAGAGTGAATTCAGCTGAGGTCAACTGTAAGCAAAAAAAAAAAAAAACCTGCATTCTGAAATCTGTTGGGTGATTTACAGCACGCAACACAAATTGGGGTTGTCAGTCTAATTTCCAAGACATATCACCATAAAGACTATCTCGAGCAGATTGCTACAGGTGGTGTTCACACTATCAACAACAGCACACTGCCTGGCTTATGGATGCTCCCAGTGCTCAAATTTGCCAGAATTTCACTGCACCAACTTAAGTCTTTAATAATTGGTGATAATGGGGTAGAGCAAAGGAGAGCCCAGCAGCAGTAATGCCAGCAGCATTTCTGTAAGGTTTAGAAAGTTCACCAGCAAGCAGTGATAGCTTTGTACAGACTCCTCAGTTAGAGGCAGAGGTGATTCAGAAAATGAGTATTACAATAAAAATTAAAAATAGCTCTTTGAGTCTGAGAAAATTTGGGGGTTTTCTGTGTTGCATTTTGACGTTATCTGTACTTTCAGTGCATTGGGCAGAAGACTGAATTCTGAAACTAAAACTTTGCAGGAGCTTTTGAGAAAGTACCTTTCGATGGTGTGGCAGTACTAGTTACAAAAAAGAACGAGCACCAATTTTTCACTTTTCATTGACTAATCTCATTCTTACTGAGAGATACAGTGATTGAAATCCTTGCCACCGACTGTGTAGCAGCTTCTCTGAAATGAATTTGCAACCTCAGTCTAGATCCTAGTGGACAAAAAAAACCAACCACCCCATAACCCAAAACCCCCTAAAGCACTTGGTATTAATTGGCCATCCTTGCTGGTGGTCTCAGGACAGAGGCCGTGGGCACGGAAAATGAACAAGCTCCTGACCTTCTTCTGATCCTCTCCACGAGGGCTGAGACAATGACTGGGCTATGCACTGCCATTTCCTATTTAATTAAACAGCTAAATGGAAGATTTCCTCTGTGGCTAAATGGGAGGTTTCTTTTTCTAGTGCTGCTCTCACTCTACTAACTCTTGCAGTCACTTAAGTTGACTGTAACATTTAAAGGAAATAATTCCCCCCTTTGGTTTTCCTAGCACAAGGGAAAGAATATTGCACCAGTACTACAGCTCAATTTATGTAGAGACAGATTTATACATGTCTTTCGATTTGCATCATTCTTTTCTTTTTAAAGGGACAACCCATGTCATTATTCCCTTTAAAATATATGATACCTTTACCTCTAATCCCACCATAGAGAGAACTTCTGAAAGGTGAGAAAAAGTTGCTTCCATGTAAGATGTACAAACTTCAGCTACCTGACAGTGATGATATATGCACATTATATAATACATACATGTGGAAAACAGCCTTGATGTGACAGCTGAGTCCTAAGGCATCGTAGTAGTCGCTCTGCGTTTGAAAGACAGCTTCTCTACCAAACCACTCAAACAGTAAAATGAACACAATATACTCTCCAGCTAGAACTATGCCCTTAAGCATCAGTAGGAAGAGGAAAAGAAAACTTCTCATTGAAGTCTATTTTAATTAGGACTGCAGAGAACCAGTTTGAATGAAAGCCTGCCTTTTTTTTTTTCCCTCCCCTTTTTTCTCCCTTTTGAAACCCAAGCTAGAGTTTCAAAAATTCTTGGGTAGGGGTAAAAACCAAGTGAAAAGCTGAAGTATACTTGCATTTGAAGGTCCTTTAGCTGAAGAAATTCCCTGTAAAAACTTGGATTTAGGGATGACAAAGAAAGGATGGGTTCTTATATTCAGTCTGCTTCTCCCATATGATCTGCAGACTGGCTCTGTCATAAAAGCTAGAAAACACTAAACAAGTTATACAGCATTTGCTTAACTGACAAAATATTCACTGATTATTACTGCCATTAGCCTGTTCTTTTTGATTTCCCTATGTATTTGTTTCTCAGCATTTTGGATGTTTAGTATCCTGACATGATGTGTCTCCAAAGCTTTGTCAGATGCTATCTTTCTAGATTAAATACATACAGAAGGATACACTTTATATTTGCCTGTGACAAGTGCCGTGTTTAACGATGGACTTCCAGGAAGGTCACAGAACCTGCGTCCATCTGTGCATGCGATAACAGCTCTGCGGTACCTGACTGTCTCCACTCATGCTAGATTTAATAATTATGAAAAGTTTGAATCACAGCACAAATAGCTGGGAAGTAGACATTACGTACATCACTTGCACCCACCTGCCAGCATTTGTGGTTTTCTGGAATACCCTCAAATGTTTAAAGTGAGGGTTTTTTTCCTATTTCCCTGACTGCCAGGGGTATCAACTTACCCCATGTGTCTCAGAGACATATGCTGTTACTTTAAATACATGGATCTTGGATCAAAGATTTTGAGTTTGTTTCCAGGCAAGGGGAATACAAAGCCTATTTAAGCAGATGCAAAAATTATTTTGAAAAAACAATGCTGCAGAATTCGGTAAGGAGGCGAAACAAGAGAGCTTCAGTACCAATCCAGTGCAGGCATAAGGAAACCGTAATCATATCTAATTAGAGTTAAAATAATGTTTCCCTTTGAAATGTTTAATTAGCTCTGTTTTATTACATAAACATTCTTGATGCAGAGCATACTGAGCTAGAAGAGTCTGATGAGTTAAACAGTGCAAAGTGCTCAGGCGCCCAGTGTGGGGCAAAACCTGACAAGGAGTGGCTGTTGTTACCAGATGTCTGGACCATCAGTGGAACCATGATGCTTGCTGCAAACAGCAGGCTATCATTTCAACCTTTGTTGCCTCTACTGAAGCCTCCCATCGCGCTTTCAATTTAACAGCATCACAAGGAGACAAAGAAATTTCTTACAATATGCCTTTCAGTTCAGAGATAAATCCCATTTAAACTTGTTCAACCTCTTATAACGTATTAGTTATTGTTGCCAGTCTGCATGTCCTCTGGCAACACACTACTTTTTCTGGAGGACGGAAGATTTTTCTTCTCTCTCCCCTCCCCCCCCCCCCCCCCCCCGGCCTTTTTCTCTCTCTCTCTTTTTTTTTTTTTTTTTTTTTTTTAAATTCTTGCCCTTCAGTTTGATAAAGCAAGACCAGATTTACTGGCAAACTTACAGCACGCTTGTCACAAGCTTGCAGCAAATTTAATTAACCTTATTACAAATATGGTTTTCTTGAAGATTACATCACAATCTGGTTTCACATCGCCTGCTGCTGATTCAACATATTCTGTGCTTTGGAGAATATGTTCATTTTCTGAAAAAGGTCAAAATGTTAAAATATCTAAAACTTCACTATTTCTTCTGAGTTCCTGTTCAAATGTTGTAGTGTACCAACATTTTGTCATACAAGCGGTGTTGTTCTCTTGCCATGTGCCAACTGTAGATGGGTTTACTTCACAATACAGTTTACATCCTTTTAACAGGGATGGCCAGATGATGGAAAATTTGCTGCTAGTTTAACCCCTCATTAGCACACTGGGACAAAATCACTAGAAATGCACAACTAGAATAAGCTTTGCCCAGCAAGCAAGAAACAAGTCATTCGGACCATCATTTGGCATTTTGGCTGCATAAGGACAGAGTTAAAATATTACTTTTGCTCAAGAACATTGAGAGTGAAGATGTATAAACTGGTTTAGATCAGCAAAATAAATTAGTAATTTTTTACAGTCAGTACTAGTTTGTAAGCCCTGAAATGTTTGGTTAAAGGATTTTTCCATCTCAGTTCCCAGAAACTAGAACAAGAAAATTTCTGTGACAGAAAACATTGGAATAAGATTTCTATCAGCACACTTCTAACTCTAAAGACCTGGATTAAAAAAAAGTCTTGATTGCTTCCTTGAACTATACCTGAATTTAGAACCTTTAACTATTTGCACAGCCTGAGTTAGCCTCCTTGAAAGTGCATACTCTCGGCTAAAACTCTGGGAGAAAGATGAGTCCTTACATGTTTATTTTTTCATTTAATGTCTAGGGGAGGAATGCCCTTGTCCGTATTCACGTAATAACAAAGCAAGACTTCACAGGCTGAAATTCTGTTTTGGTGTGGGAGGAAGCAGAGGAAAAAAGTCACAGCATCTGTACTAAAATCCTCTTTCATAAAGCATAAAGAGAGAAGAGGGTGTAAAACAAAGACACCTTTGCTAATCACTAACTTTGTAATTCTATTAGCACACAGGTTTTATCAGATCAGTGGGCAGTGGATGCAAAAAAAAGATTATGCAAAAAAAGCCAAAGCAAACATTAGTACAATAGCAGTGATCTAAAACCTTGGCATATTCAATAACGTTATGGCTCCCACACGCCATACAGATAAGGTGGCTGACCAACGCAGCACAAGTGCATCAAAGGCACTCCATGAAAAGCAGCTGTGCTCCAGAGAAGATAATCTGCAATAGCAAAGTTACTAGCAGAGGGTCTAAACGCGTGGCTATTGTGTATCAGCTTTTGTAGGATACCAAGGTGCTGACTCCCACATGACAAAATATGCTTTTTGCATTTACGCCTATGTACACATTATATATATTTGGTATTATTTTACTTTTAAGTGCTTAAACAGAGATGTTTGAAAACTCAAGTGAGAACACTCGTCAAAGAAAGACAAAAAGGGTCTGCCTACCAAGGTCACTTTTTTCCCTGCAAGAGAAAAACAAAACAAGCAAAACTCTCCATCCCGTTCCAGTAACTAAAACCTTTCACACTGTTCTGCTAAACTTAATTAATCTGTAGGTCATTCTAACACTGACATGCATGGAGGTTGTGCATTATTTTATTGATTCACTTTACAACTAACACAATACAAATATTAAATAATTTATACAGAACTAAAGTCCTTGATTCTCTTAGGAATGTATATACCACTAGGGACGTATTTTGAAACTTTCTGCAAAACATCCAAAGAACTAATTAAATGGACAAGCATGGAAGATGCTCTGCTGGGCCTGTTACTCAAGAACAAGCAAGAAATTGTCAGGGATGTGAAAGTCAAGGGGAACCTCGTCCACAGTGACTGTGACATTCAGGATTGTAAGCTTCATGGAGGAGTGAGGAAGCTAGTAGAACCTTGGACCTGAGGAGAGAAGATTTCAGCCTGTTCAGGGATCTGCTTGTCAGGATCCCAGTGAGGCTGCCCTGGAAGGCAAAGGGTCTCAAGGAGAGCTGCTTGATTTCCAAACCACAACCTCCTCAAAGCACAAATAGTCTATTCCTCTGTGCAGAAGGTTGAGCAAAGGTGGGAGCAGGCCAGCATGGGGGAACAGAGAACTCCTCAGCTAGCTCAAACACAAGGTAATGGATGAAGATACACAGGACAAATACAGACCTTGCCTGAGCACGCAGGGAGGGAGTTAGAAATGTTAAGCTCAGCTGGAGGTGGAACTAGCAAAGGATGTGAAAAGCAGCAAGAAAAGCTTCTGTAAGTACCTAAGCAGCAAAAGGAAGGGTAAGGAAAGTACGGTCCCAGAGGGGTAGAGGAGCTAATGACACACAACATGGAAAAGACTGAGGTATTCAACCCATTTTTTGCTTCATTTTCACTGGTAAGGTTTGCCCCTCAGACCTCCCAGGTCTCCAAGCCTACTTGCTGTCTGTGAGTGTAAAGCAATGCCCACAGCAGACAAAAGTCAAGTTTGGGACCACCTAAGCCAATGGGACATGTACAGTAGGACCAGATGAACTTCATCTGAGGGAGCTGGCTGATACTACAGCAAGGTCCTATTGTGTCATCTCTGAAGGGTCAGGGCAACTGGGAGAGGTGAATGGCAAGCTGAGCATGAGCTAGCATGGCCCTGGCAGCAAAGCCAGCCAACAGCCTCCCAGGCTGGGCAAGCAGGAGCGTCACCAGCAGGCTCTTGTTGGACCCTACCTGGAGCACCACGTCCAGCTTCAGGCTTCCCAGCACAAGCCATTGACACGCTAGAGCGAGTTCAGCGCAGGGCTGGCAAGATGGTTGGGCACTGGAGGACCCGGCATGCAAGGAGAGGCTCAGGGAACAGGGTCTGTTGAATGTTAAGAAAAGAAAGCAAAGGGAAGCCTGGAGGCAGAGTTGCTGCTTAAAACTACCCAGTGTGAAGGGAGATAGAAGGCAAAGTCAGAGTTTTCTCAGACACACACACCAAGAGGACAGGAGGCAACAGAACTGCCACTCAGGTATAAAAAAAGATTATTTTTTTACCAGGAGGGTGGTATAGGTGCCAGATGCTGGCATAGGTGACCAGAGAGGTTGTGCAGTCACCATCTTTGCAGACATTCAAAACCCATTGAACACAGCCCTAATCAACCCGCTGTAGGAGGTTGGACAAGACAATCTCCAGATGTCCCTTTCAACCTAAATTATTCTATAATTCTACAGTTGCACAAAACGTGAATCATATTGGTCTCCTGCCACTTAAAGACATCCTGGAAATATTCCATACTTAATTGGATTGTTTTGAGTTCTTTGCACAGTTCCTAATAGCTCCAACATTGAATGATTCACTTTGTGTATTTTTACTTCTATTTCTAGTACAGGTTAGGCCATCTGATCATTTACTCAGATGCTACATGCCTTATACTGGTGCTGTACACCAAACACCCTGTTCAAAATGGCCTAACAAACCTGCATACCATGCCAGCACTTCAAAGTAATTTACTGTTCCTTGCTTTTCATCCCTGCATTGGCCATGCAGGTTATATACTAGAAATCTTTGAGAGTCTGTGCCTAAAAGGTGGCAGATCAGCAAGCCTTCCCACCCTCCTCCCCTTCTAATATGTCTCCTTTTCTGAAAGCCCTTAAACACCATAGGAGAGAATTCTGCTTTTTACAAGCATTAAATCCTGGTTAGATCTATGGATGGTTGTGAGAGGAATATTTGCTGGAGTGAGTGCTTCAGGTTTTTCCCTTCACAGTCCCTGCAAATCCACAAAGCCTCATGCAAGCAGGATAGGGATAGGATGATGTCTGGAAACTTGAGAGCACGTGGGAGTTCACTATATTAATTCTGCTTTCTTCATGGGACATTCCGAACCCTTCTTCCTCCTCCTTGCTCCCTTCCAGGCAGTCTGACAGAGGGGAAGATGGCAGAGGGGAACTGAACCAAACAGAATAAATTCACTGAAGGAAACAATCACTACCCATAGGTTTGGAGTTCCCCCCTCCTTTTTGGGGGAAGGCGGGTGTGTGCAGGAAAGGAGGAGGAGGGAGGTTTTTTCTCTCTAATAATACTGTAGATTGCTTTGGGGTGCTATAGAATGACAGGTACCATATATAAAGGCTTGATATTATTATAAAAACACCAACATCACATCCAAAAGAAATACTTTAAGATTTATAACATTTCTGAACTCTCAACTCCTGGGACACAACTGGAGACCTTTAGATGACTTGCCCCCTACTACTGTTACCAAAAATCCTAAGAGAAAAGACAAGACTGCTACTGATTGCATATAAAATAGCAAACCCTGAAAGCTTTATAGCAGCCAGCTCTCTTATCACAATTCTCCATGGACAAAACACCTGTTTAGGCTGGCAACAAATGAAAAAATGACATTTCTCTTGTTTAGTAGGTCCCTGTATTACTACAGCACATAAGAGACCTGCACACAGGTTTTCCCAAACTTAGCTGAGCAGGGAACAGTGTTCCTATCCTTTAGAAAAACTGTGCAATTTCAAACTATTGAACTTGACATATTCCAACAGAAACGTATGGTTTCATTAGAAAAATTCCAGAGGAAATATGTTTTATAGATGAAAAAAAATCGTGACTTGCTCTAAACTTTAACCTTAAACTGTGGTAGATATGGACACTGCAATGATTTTATCTGCACTGATGCAGAGAATAAAGTGGAAGTGAAAATGTTATGGAGTATGCAAGCAGTCTTTCAAAACATTCTAATAGCCAGATGAAATGAAGGTGGGGAAGAAATGAATTGGAATTTTCAGTGAGTGTACACAGCAAATTCCAGAAGTGTTCAAATTCGTGATCATGGACTAGAAACAGGAAACCTCAGATGAAGCACTCTCTTTGGTTAAATGCTTCAGTTCATATGAAAAAAAAAATAATAATCCTCTGATGGGAGACCAGACACCACACACAAAGAGGGAATCTTGTGACAATGGCCAGCTAGAAAATCTTCTGCCCAAAACTCTATCTTCTAAAACAGCACAGCCCAATCTTGCAGCTGTATGAGACTGAGCCTTTTCTCATAAAGGTATTGGGGCCATATGCCACATATCTCTTCTGCTACGTGACACCTTTCACCACCACAGTACATCACCCAGCCTGCAGCCCACCCCTGAAATGGGCTCAGCGTACACAACAAAGACCACCATAGGTCAGATGAATTGTCCTGGTAGGCTGCATGTGTCCCACAGACTATAGATTGGTTAACCCTGCTAGAGACAAGGAAAACTGTTTTGCACAGTGCTCATTGATGTCTTCAGGAACGATGCATCTAATAACAGCTCTTCTGTCATAAGTCAATAGTTTGGAAAAGACCCACATACACCATTAGAGGGAAGTTCGAGGTAAAACATTCTCTAATTTCTTTTGCAACACCTGTGTGTAGTATAAACATGCATTGCTCCCTCCTAGTCTGAATGGTGCCAATGCTTATCAAATTACTGGTAACTCAAGCAACGAGAAAACACAAAAATCTTGGCCAGTGCTTGCCCTTCTCACTTTGTCCTCTCATGAGCCAGGCAGTGTCAGATCCCGGTGTTCTTTGAACGAGGTACCCCAATCAAAAGTGAAAGAGGTTACACAGACCATATAATAGTCTAATATCTACTAAAAGGATAACCCAAGAGAAGTGCATCACCATTCAGTCATCTTCAATAACTTTTTCAGCTAATGGAAATAAACAAAAGCGATTGGAATCTGCAGAGTATCGCTTCAGTGACATCTGTTGCACATAAAAACTAAATGGTAAAACTGAAGATAGCAAGAGAAAAGCTAATAATGAGAATCGTAAAGTCAACCTCTCAAAAACTAGGAAATACTGTTCTCTGCACAACTGCATTTCATACTGTATGGACAGTGCATATCTCATCCAGGAAGAAGTGGAAACTGTAAACAATTAGAGTATTTTTAACTTCTACTACCTGGGAATGACACGTGTGAGGGTTTGGTTACCTACTCGAACTAAGAGTGAAATGGCTTATGAGCTATTGCCCGGGGAGACTGATGAGATAAAAAAATGTCATTGCTGTGCCCAGTGCAAGGCTTGAGCAAGCTTTGTAAGAGTGGATGCGCTGGACGGTTGATGTGCAAAAGTCTGGGAAATTCTAATGAACTTTTTCAAATGCATTTTTATAGGCTGATTAAATGTGGGTCAAAAATGAATCATATGCTCATAGGAACAGCAGGAACATTCCTGACACAGAAGCCACATATCCATTCAAATACCCACAACTATAACATTTCAGGTTACTGCTTCAACAGGTAAAGATGACAAGCATCCAAAGAAACTTTCCAAAATTGAACACAAACAAATTATTTTTCTGTAGTCCTCCTCTCCACAATGTCTGGGATGAAAGTTTTAAAAGAAAAAAAAGCCAACAAAATTTAGGTAGAGAAGAAACAGTTTTGCACAAACTTATAAATGGTTTGGATTCCTACCACTCTGAACAGCTAAAAAAAAAAAAAAAAAATCAAAATAATCAGACGAAGAGGGACTTTACTCATCTTTATCTAAAGAAAATCCTTTTTACCTTCCTTTCTTCACTTCCATTACTGACTCCATCAAAAAAGCTCATCTAAATTTTCTCTAAAAATTTGATTATTCTATTTTGACATTTCAACAAGAAAACTATCCCTCTAACGAAGACTGCCATTTTTAATGGCTTCTCATTCCTGCATTCACAAGAGTAACAAGGGTATCAAAATGATTTAAATATAATTAAAAAGGTTATTTTCATGGTATACATATGTAAACTGAGAGAGTTCTCTAAAAACTGTTTTGTCAGGAAAATTCAATAGCTCTAAGGGAAAAACTCCCATCTTAAGTCTTTTGGCCCAGTTTTTCAGCACCATGAGATTTAAATAGAGTAAATAAGAGTTGAAAATCCATGAGATTACTATCTATTTATAGTAGAGCTCAGTAATCTTCAAGCACTTCTCATTAACATGACAGTTACATCACCTGTGATTAATACTTTTGCAATTAATTCCAGTTTCATTTTGTTGAATAAAAACATAACATCAGTATTACTTCCGACTTACATGCCATCTTTCATTGCAAAGTGATTCTAACGTGCTTTAAAAATATATATATATATATATATATAAAACCATTATATATTGTTATCAACTCAACAATGAAATGAGCCACCTGTGGTGGGCAGGTGGACAGCTCAAGCACAGTACAATGCATAAATGAAGTGGAGAGATAATGGAAATTTTGGCTGGTGTTAAAGCATGACCTCAATCTTACAGAACAGGTCAAGGATTTTTTTAATACCCCAGAGAACCAAAGTCTCAGCCTGAAAGTCTAAGCACAGAGAACACAAACCAGTTAAGTCACTACTGTAAAGGTAAACCACAAAGATGACTCACACTTGTTGGAATCCGGGTTTTGCTCCTAAGACCTTATATCTCACTTTATGATGAGCTACCATAAGTTGACTCAACAAAATGGAACTCATTAAAATAAAAAATTTCCTAAACTCTGTATTGGTATAAAAAAGTAGCAATGGGTATGATAATATTGCATACATAAGTCCTTCACGCACAAGGCTTGCTGTAACAGTGCACATACCTTCACTTCTCACTGATTTTAGCAGCCCTCACACTTTAAAACCACTACTTAAAGCCACGGACCAAATGTATTATCACAGCAGTGGAAAGGGCTTGGATGAAGCATTTCAATGGTTACTCAACTACAAGGACAGCATTCAGCCCTTGCCTTAGGAGACACCAGCTCTGTGATCACGGATACTGACAAACTCAACCGTTT